>NC_141879.1:655151784-655454814 GCF_056163025.1 Triticum urartu
GATCCATTGAAGACACACCTCCACATGCCCACCAATGATGCTAGATGCACCGCCTGAATGGGGGCAAGGCGAGGAGAATCTTATTCCATCTTCACGTGACCGCCGTCGTCTCGACTTCCTAAGCATGAAAGAAACCCTAATTAACAAAACATGAAAACACATTTGAAAACAAGGCCCTCCCACCGACAAGGGCCAGGATCTACCAAGCCCCCATGGTCCTAAGGCCACTGGAGACGCGGTGGACCGGCGATAGCACCGGTGGGAGACAAAGGAACCCTAATTTTGCAGGGGAGGAGGCGGATGCACGATCGCCAGCAAGGTATTCGATTGGCAATAATATGCACAATGTGTTAACCATAAATACTATATCTTTGAAGGCGCGTGTTGCCGCGCCCGTCTATTTTGGCTCTTATAATTATTACGGTAATTAAGTAATTTGACAGTATGTTTACAGTGTTTGTGCTTTCTTGAGTTTATGCTTGTTTCTTACTTATATTCAAACTATTGGTACATAATGGAAGGAAGGAATATAATTTCATTGCAAGAAAGTAATGAGTTGAGAGGGTTTTTTCCTTAGGCCTAATGGACTTGTAATTAGTTTGAGTTTGGGTATCAATCACCCGTCTATTTTTGCAGAACAATGATAAACATAATTTCAGTAGATAAACATAAATCGGTAGCTAAACTTTTATTAAATTGAGACGAGGTTGCCTCAAAGATGTACAAATTGATATAGAATTTATAAGTTGCACAACATTATTCTTGTAAAAATTACAATTGGCTCAAGATGTACATATGCTAACATTATAACAGAAGAAAATACCCTCAATATTGCTGCAACTAACAAATAAGTAATAACAGTAACTACACAAGGTTAAATGGTCATGCTTCGTGGCTCAATTTGAAATGACCATTCATTTTGTTTTTTGGCATGCCGCAAAAAGCAAAGTTGTGATACTCCATCTAACAGCCCGGTTACACTACACAAAGAACAATATTATACCTTTTCTCAGCCTGGTTCATAAGGAAATGACATGGAAAAGGATATAAGTTTTAGTAATCATAGGTTCCAAGAACGAGCTGAATTGTGTTCACTTGCGATAATTTTGACCTACAAGCCCTTGTTTCATTGCAACAAATAATTGTACACCAGACAGACTTCAACAGACGAGCATTTCTTTGAGCACTTGGACAAGCTCTACAACGATGTGGCACGCCATGGTAAACAATAGATGCATTTTTTCTGTTGGGAAGAAATAGAGATAGATCCATTCAGCTAGCTCCACGGTTTGTCAATTTGCAGGGAACAAATTAAATATGCAATTAGACCTACATAAATATATAGTTAGATAACTTAGAAATAATTCGGTTGACATATTTCAGTTAAGAGACAATTTATATGAAATCATCTCGTTGTACAAGAAAATATCAATTAATGATTCTATTGTAAAGCAGGTCTAGATGGAAGCATCTAATTTGTTTACATTTCTTATTTCCCTCATCCAATCGGCATCTAGAAATTGAGCTAAAATTGCGCTGCAAAACACATGCTGTTATTCGTCACATACAAGCATTATTTGCTAGCTGAAGGAAAACTGAGAACTCCACAATGCAAGTAGTGATTTGAAAGTGCACCTATGTTGACCATTTAAGAGGAGGTAGTATAACAATCATTACTGTTCTCAAGAATTAGTACATTATTAGTGAATGGCAGCGAACATCAACCATACCCATCTAAATTGGATGAGTGAGAATATTTCTATTTGTTTAATTCTACCCAAAAGTGTCAAGGCAAAATGCATCACAAAGCCTCACTAATCTAGTATTCATCATTAGTTGTGAGATAGAAATAATTCCCCATACAGTATTACATTAATAGATCTGTCCCAGAGGGGCTTGGCGGTAGGCAAATTGTTCCATAAGCTTATAATCTTGTCAATCTCTATTTGCAAACTGCAATATAATTAGATTTTGTTTTAAAAGAAGCGATCTGAATCAAAGATGAGATGATCACAAAGATTAAGAATATGATAGGGGAGTGTAGAGGACATGTCTCAAACCCACTTCATCGTCCTTGAATCTTTTTGATGTAACAAAAAAAGTGACCAGATACCCTCCTTATAGTAGCAAGCAAGGGCTGAAAGCATTTCTCAAACTTAGCTCCCATGTTTCTCTAAATTAAACAAGTAGGATTTGAGCCATGCCATTGTTTGAAAAAAAGTTGGGACATCACTCAAAGATAACAAAGTTGCACATCCCTGATGGTATGCTAAAGCTAGAGATGGGCCGCTGCTTCACCTGATAAAACACATGGAAACTGATAAACTGGTATTCATTTCATGGGCTGAATAGTATTTCTTTTCTGAAGTGCACACATATGAAAGATAGGATTCTTCTTCCCAAGATGCTACCTCCAAAATGTGATCTTGAGTACAAAATAAAAATACTCTATTATACTATATGGTTTTGCCTAGGCATAAAGTCAGATCAAGCATGACAAGACCAGCTTTGAGTAAAAGCAGGCTGCATAACAATATATATGCTCATATGAAACCCATGATTATACGTATAGTTGGATCAACAATCTAAAACTCCTACGGTTCATGATCACAAGCTTGTGACATGCATAGGAATAAAATTAAAATACTTATTAAAAATGGCTACTCTAGGATACACTAAAGTAAATGCGCGTCAGGAGAGTCATACCAAATTTCCAAAATAGGTGTACCATGCAGCCATTTGAAAATGATCCAAACCACTGAACTTGTTGGGGCACTTTGACTTATTTAAGGCAATCGAAGGGACTCTGCAAACTCAATGGAAACTGTTAGAAGGGATAGAGGGGTTTGGTGGAATCGTTGTTTTATTGCTTGAGCCTCATGGCATATATATAGGAGTATATGATCATTTTGGAGTACAAGTCAAGGTAGAATAATATCCTACGCCAACCGACAAGGTTGGTCAAGCAAGGCGGTAGCCCTTTGTACCGTTTGTTGAGGTAGCCGGGAGTGTAGGTGGTGTGGCCGTAGTCGAGTTAGCCGTGCGAAGAAAGCCATGGTCGGTGTCGAGTCGGGGGTCGCCGGTGTCGAGGTAGTCTCCGTGAAGCCGCGGAAGAAGAGCAGCGGTGGCGGCGGCTAGAGAAGGAGCGCGGCGGCGGTGCTCAAAGTAGGCGATAATGAACCCGACAGCGTGACGAAGACCGGCGCGGACGGTGACGTTCCCACGCCAAGGTAGGCGGCGCGGCGCATATCACGTGAAAGTCAACGCGCGTGGACGGCAGTGCACCACAAGCCGCAGCGTTACGGCCCGAAGGAACCACGCAACGGCGGCGGGTAAGTCGGGGCGACGGCGGGGAAGACCTCAGGCCGGTTGCAGGGATCGCGTGCCACGCTCGCTACGGCCCGGCGGGGCGAGCAGCGGCAGCGCGAGGGTCGGTGCAGCCTTGGGACGGCCTGGAGTGGACGACCTCGGTGCGGCGGTTGACTGTGGGCCGCGACACTATGGCCCGAAAGGGTGACATAGCGGCAGCGTGCAAGGTGATGCAACCACGGGAACGACCTCAGGACGATAGAAGGATCACGTGCCGCGGTATTACGGCCCGACGGAGCGACGTAGCGGTGATACGGATCGAATGCAGCCACAGAAAGAACCACTGGAACGGGGGGCTGCGGCCCGAACGGGCGACATAGCGACAGCCTGCTCGATGGGTGGATGGACGCATATAATTAGTGACGATCTTCGCACAATTCAGCGTAAGCACGCGCGTGCGGTTGATCGGACTAGGGACCGAACCGCGTGTGCTTCAAGCAGTGGGTAGCTGCACAGAGGCTTGCCTGGCCGCGTACCCGCGTACGCGTACAAGTACGCGAGAAGCTAGCCGGCCTGCGCACAAGCAGCCATCATGAACGGCACCCTGTATGGAACACGGCCACGTGATGTGGTTTGGAGCTAGCGCGGTGCTTGAGCAGCCATACCACGCGCCACGCGGCGATGTGAAACGGCCAGCATAGGATAGCCCGACGGCCGTCGTCCCATCGCACACGCTGTCATGTGCCAATCGATCTCCTCGAGGACGACGAAGATATTGATGAAGCAGACGCGCGTAGTGAATGACGAATGGCAGCGGACGACGCAAATCGATCTTAGATCGAAGAATCAAAAAAGAACACCGATCAATCGATCGGCGAAAGAGAAAACCACAATCAACCGATCGGGAAAAAGATTTTTTTAGGGCACCCGGTTAACACTACCGGCGGATGAACCCTAGGTACGGGCGGTGCGGCCCTCGGCGGCGGTTATGGAGGCCGACCGTCCTGGAGGTGACGCGCGAGGTGGAAGCGGCAGGCGGCGGCTAGGGTTTGGATCGGTTAGGCTGATACCATGTTAGAAGGGATAGATGCATTAGTAGAAAACAGGGCTTTGGTCACGGGGCAATATCCACATTAGTCCCGGTTCAATCACAAATCGGGACTAATGTGAGTATTGGTCCCAGTTCGTGCGGCTAAGGCATTAGTCCCGGTTCATCTGAGCCCTTTTGTCCCGGTTTGAGACACGAACCGAGACTAAAGGGTGCGATGCCCTTTAGTCCCGGTTTGAGACATGAACCGGGCCTAAAGGGTGCGATGCCCTTTAGTCCCGGTTTGTGTCTCAAATCAGGACTAAAGGTCCCATTTTCAAACTCTACCCCCCCCGGTGGATCGCCTTTTTTGTTTTGAAAAAATCAAACTTCAAAAAATAAAATCCTTCAAGAGGTAGTTATATTACTACATCTACTAGTTAGGAAAATTAAAAAACTTAAATTTGGACATATTTTGCAAAAAGTGTAGGAAAATGTAAAACAGCCTGTTTGTAAATTTTTAGAATCCTCAAATTCTAAAAGGAAAAAAAGTTATGCTCAAATTTCAGTTTTTTTTTGAATTTTTGTTAAATATGGTCAAACTACTTATTCAAGAAGTATTAGTGTTACTAAATAATTATTCAAGAATATTAATGCTATTAAATAATTATTTCAGTTTTTTTGAATTTTGGTCAATTATGGTCAAACTATGGTCAAACAATGGTCAAACTACTTATTCAAGAAATATTAGTGTTACTAAATAATTATTTCAGTTTTTTGAACTTTGGTCAAATCTGGTCAAACTAGGGTCAAACTGTGGTCAAACTATTTATTCAAGAAATATTAGTGTTACTAAATAATTATTGATTTTTAGAACAATAGTTTCAAACTCAAACAGTGAAATGTGTGACTTCATGCTCAAGCTAAATTCCTGAGGTTTATAGGATTGACATTTTACTATTTTCAGGAAAACAACAAGTGCAGACTTGGAAACGAGGGAGAATAGAACCCGGAAGTTAAGCGTGCTTAGGCTGGAGTAGTGAGAGGATGGGTGACTGTTCGGGAAGTTAGATGATTTGGAATGATGAGGGGTTATTAGAGATTAAAAGTTAAATTGAGAAGTGATGAGGGGTGATTAGAGATTAGAGATTAAAATAATTTGAAATTAAAAAAAATAGAATTTTTTTAAAAAAAATCATAAATTTTTTTTTAGTATCGATTGATGTTACCAACCGGGACTAAAGGTGGACCTCCAGGCAGCGGCCACATGGAGAGCCTTTAGTCCCGGTTCCAGTAAGAATCGGGACTAAAGGGAGAGGCTTTAGTACCGACCCTTTAGTCCCGGTTCCAGAACCGGGACTAAAGGCCCTTATGAACCGGAATTAAAAGCTTTTTTTCTACTAGTGAGGGGTTTGGTGGAATCATTGTTTTATTACTTGAGCGTCATGAGCATATATATATACGAGTACATGATCATCTTGAAATACAAGTCAAGGTAGAATAATATCCTATGCTATTCTAGCTTTCCTAATAATCACGATACTCAACCGAAACAACAAAACATGAAAATCTGTCAAAAGTGAACTAAAGGCACCCCTAGCGGATACCAGTATGATGCTGAAAGATAAATCGCCGGTGATGATGATCCGTGGATTATGACATGAATGGAACAGATACTCAATAAGAGGCATTTATATAGAACAAATGGAAGTAATCAGTTGACAACAGCCAGCACGAACATCACCTGCATGTATTTCTTGAAATGAAAGGACATCAGGACAATGTAATTGCTTGCTGGAAGATGAACCATTAATAAACTGAGAAAAATATAGACAAACCTAGCAGAGCATCATGGTGAAGGATGTGCCACCGGATGGAAAGGGTGAGTAAAGCGTTGTAGGGGAGGAAGAATATATACACGTACACGTACCCGAGGCAGCCGGAGGGACGGGCACATCACCCGCCATGAATATGTCCGCAGAAACTGAAGAATAATTGCGTCCTTCAAACTTGAGTGGAGCAGTTTCCCTAAGATGAGGCGTCGGCTGGATCCCCTCTTTCCTCCTCGCAGACTGATCGCCCGCCATCGAGGAATTTCGCCCCTCCCGTGTTTCCCGTGTCGGCTGGATCTGATCTCTCTCGCCTTCTCGCACGGGGGTTAGCGGCCGGTCGATCGCCGCATCGGCCGCATCGAGGGATTCTACCGACGCGCTCCTTTCTGCGGCTCTAATCGGGACTTTGGAAGTGGGTGGATTCGATGGATTCGATGTGGTCGCCCAACTGCCAATTTTTTTCCTGTTTCTAAAAAGCAAAAAATGAGCGCGCTCTGTGATTCGATCCTGAGACGCGCGAGTTCAGTACCAACGCAATTAGGCTGGTTGTAATACGAGTATTTTAGGTAGTATCATGCACGCCAACTAAACAATTTTGATGAGGTAGCATAGAATTAAATGAATAAAAAGATGATTGAGTATCATATCATGATACCGTATCATATTAAATGATATACTACTTTGTGTTACGCATTACAATAAATATAGTCATATATGATACCAACATATGATATCATGCATTACGGATGTACTATCATACACTATTATCATATGCATGATACTAGTATATGATACTCCTTATTACAACCAGCCCACCTAGCCACCTCATTTTTTTTTTGAAATCCTAGCCACCTCAACTAGCGTGTTTACGTACTCTACATGTTTTTGTTCTTTTGTTGTTTCATTTTTCATTTTTTTTTCTTTTTTTCTCTCTTTCTCTCTCTTTTCAAATCCGTGATATTCTTCCTTCAAAATAGATTAATTCTTTCCAAAATCCATGACCTGGTTTCAAATTTGTGAGCCTTTTTCAAAATCGATGATTTTATGTTCAAAATCGTGAACTTTTTTCGAAATCATGAACTTTTTCAAGTTTGTGAACTTTTTTTCAAAATAGAACTTTTTTCACATTAGTGAACTTTTACTAAACTCGATGAGCTTGTTTCAAAATCAATGAACTTCTTTCAAATTTGTGAACTGTTTTTGAAAAAGTAATGATTTTTTTCACAGTTGTGAGGTTTTGTTTTGAAAATTGATGAAACATTTGAAAATTTCAGTGAACTTTTTTGAAATTTGTGAACTTTTTTCAAAATTGATGAACTTTTTAAAAGTTGATGATTTTTTTTCAAAATAGGTGAACTTTTTTCAAATGTGTGCTTTTTTCAAGATGGATGATATTCTTCTTTTCAAAAGTGATGGTTCTTTTTTCGAAATCTGTGAACTTTTTTCAAAATGGATGAACTTTTTTTCAAATTGATGAACTTCTTCAAATTTCTGAATGTTTTTCAAAACCGATGAACTTTTTAAATTTTTGTACGAAGCTTTTTAAATATATGAACTTTGTTCAAGTTTATGTTTTTATTGTGAATTCTTTTTCACTTTTATTATAAAATATTATATATATATATACATACATATATAATAGACTGGATATTATCCTATATATTAATGTTTTTCTAACAGAAGGGTCAAATATAGCTATTCCCTCAAATGGACAAAGAGATAAGTTGGCGCAGCGAAAGTGCATAGGAGCACCTGCGGGCTACCTCCCTTGATATCTCACCATTCAATATGCATAGGGATTTGCACCGCTATATTAGCATGCTTGTATTCTTCGTTATAGTCCGTTTTACATTTCCTTGTATAAGTAGTATAAGGAGTTATTGTCTGCACGGACGGTCCCCCTCGTGGCCCATTCGTCCTCATGCTCTCGTGCGAACCCCCAACAACCAACAACAACATCATCATTAACTTGTGAATCACATGCATGTAGATTTTGTTGATCTTAGAGCTTTGAATCATGCAACACATCTTATATTCAGTTTGTCGCAAGTTTTCTAAATACAATATTATTTGAAGTCTAAAAATATCTTTGACAAGTTTATGGGTTTGTACACATTTTAAATTGTGATATCGTTTCAACTTTGAAAGTAATTTATGTTTAATGCATTTGAATAGTTTCCAAGATTTAGCAAAATGTGAAGTCAAATATATTTTCATTAAATTATGTGTCTTCTATAGACCGAGAATCTCATCATGGGATAATTAAAGTAAATACTGGATTTCATGATTGTTAAATTTTTAAATAAAAAAAGAATGATAATTCCAATGTTGTAATTCTTGGAAAATTCATGGTATAAATTCCACGAAATTGCTTCTTTCATTTTTTTATTTCTACTGAAACATGGGAACTCAATGATAATAATTCGAGAAATTTTACTTATAATAACCTCATGACTTTTTCTGACATAAAAAAAGTTATGTCTTACTGACGTTGTCTGCCGATTTATCAGTGCAATTGTATGTAACCGTTTATTTTCATGGTCCAGCAAAGATGAATTAACACTAGTTGCATTGCATACTGTTGTTTCAATTCATTTATGAAACCATGGCATACCTGTGAGCTCCAACACATTACGTAGTAATTGTCTGACATCCTTTCTCTGCCAACACACATGAATTAACCATGTGTAGACACAAAGTCAATGCACATTTACTTCTGGCATACCATTAACAATTCAAAAAGCAAGTTCTGTATGTACCCGTTGACTCACCTTTACTTCTCTACAATGTCGTGTACTAAGTATTAAAACTGTATTGGTTCAATAGGGAAACTAAAAGGGATTTCAATCCGCATCCCAATGGACGTCAATTGTGGTTCAGATTACAGGGAGGTGTGCCTCCATGTGCTCTTTGTCCGCCTCCGTTGGCGCAGTGATTATTCTCTAACGTACGGAAGTTGCCAGGCACTGATCGTATCATGCTTCTCCTAGAATTCCCTCATATCTTTAGCTGTACACAGGCGTTTACTGGGCCGGCCCGCTACGCGCGGCCAGCGGGCGCCAGTAGCGCTAACCAGCGCAGAGAGCGCCGAAGAGGAGCCCTCCACCTTGATGCGCCTGTAAGTGCATCTAGTGCCACCCCTAGTTGGTTTTGAAGTATTGACGGCAAACCTAGTTGAGTGACTAATGTGTTTGTGAGAATTGCAGGATAACACAGGTAGAAGTTCCTCATTGATTTGGTTTTCCTACCAGAGATGACCCCTAAAAATGTATGAAGACATTGAAGTCAAAGGTGGTATGTGAAGACATTCACATTGAAGACTATGACGAGAGAAGACATCGCGTGAAGACTATGGAGCGCGAAGACTTAGCAGTTTCGTTATTCTGTGTTTTTCTTTGTTGAGTCATAGGAACCACCGTACTGTTAAGTGGGGTCCAAGAGAACCAGTCAGAATGACTAAAGTGATGCTTAACCAAAATCCCATGTCTTCAAGTGAAGACTATGAGAGCAAATCTTGTCTAGAGTTGGATAAGTCAGCTTTGCTTGTAGCCCAAGTAAAGTTGCCGTGTGTGTTTGAAATCTGACCGTTGGAACACGTATCAGTTCCTTAGTGACCCAGGGTCATTTCAGACAAATCAGGTCGGGTTGCCTAGTGGCTATAAATAGCCCACCCCCTACAACCATAAATGGTTGGCTGCTCAGAGTTAGAGTACGGCTTTTGTCGTTTGAGAGCAACCCACCTCGAAGCCTTTGAGAAAGAATTCCTTGCGAGGATAAAGCCCTAAACACCCAGAGCCAAAGAGTGTTAGGCATCACTTAAGTCTTCCTGTCTGTGTGATTTGAAGACTTATTACACTTGAGGACTGTGAATCCTCCAGCCCGTTAGGCGTCGCGTTCTGAGCGTCCAAGAGTCATTGTGGATCACCGGTGAACGAAGTCTGTGAAGGTTTGGAAGTCTACCTTGAAGACTTACCAGAGTGATTGGGAGAGGTCTGTGTGACCTTAGCTCAAGGGGAATACGGTGAGGACTAAGTGTCCTGAGCTGCGTGTTCAGGACTAGGTGTTCGGGACTGAGTGTCATCAGGTTTAAATACCTATCCGCCCTAACCAGACGTACAGTTGTCACAGCAACTGGAACTGGTCCAACAAATCATTGTCTTCAACGAGTCACTGGTTTCATCCTTCCCTTCCCTTTGCTTACTGTTGGTCCTTGTGAAGTCATTGTATGATTGCATTATCTTCCGTCTTCACTGAGTGACTGCTTGTTCTGATTGGCTTCACAATATCTTCCTACCTGATCCTTACTGCCTAGCTGCTATTTGTCATTGTGCTTTCACTTTATTGAATACTTGACTATGGTTTGCCTAGTGTAGTCTACCTTCCGCTGCATGATAATAGGTTTATTTCTATCGGTTGTCTTCGAAACTTCCATGTTTTGAAGACTTTCCTAAAAATCGCCTATTCACCCCCCCTCTAGTCAATCACTAGCACTTTCAATTGGTATCAGAGCAAGGTACTCCCTTGTTCTGTGTGATTCGGTTTAACCACCTGGAGTTTTAGCTATGTCGACTGCAGGGATAATTAAGGTCTCCGCTGCGTGCCCCGTCTTTGATGGAACTGAATATCCCTACTGGAAGAATAAGATGCGCATGCATCTTGAAGCCATTGATGTCGACCTATGGTATGTCGTCAAGAACGGCGTTCCCAAGGCTGGAGAAGGTGTCACTGCTGCTGATGTCAAGAAGTTCATTCAACTGGACTCTACTTCCAAGAATATCATCTGTGGTCATCTGACCAAAGGACAGTATGGCCGCGTGAGTGCTTTGGAAACATTTAAACTAGTCTGGGACTGGCTCTCCAAGGTCAACGAAGGTGTCTCAACCCAGAGAGATCAGAGAATCAGTGTCCTTCGCAACCTCTTCAACCGCTTCAAGAGAAATGACAATGAGAATGTCTAGCTCACGTTTGATCGACTCACTGACATCACAAATGAGCTTCAAGCCCTTGGCGCTACTGAGATCACCAAGCATGAAGTCGTCAACACACTCCTGAGATCACTTGACAGTTCGTTTGACACCCTATCCCTGATGATTCAAGAACGTCCTGATTTCAAGACACTCGATCTGTCTGACATACTTGATAGGCTCAATACACACGAGTTTCAGCTTTCTGAGAAAAGAGACATCTACGGTCCCAACTATGGGCGAACTCGTGCCTTGAAGGCAAAAGCTGTCTCCTCATCTGAAGAAGAATCTGATAGCAGTTCTGATGATCCTGAAAACATTGGAAAGGAGCTTGCTATGCTTGTGAAGAAGTTTCAAAAATTCATCAAGAAGAAAGGCTTCAGAAAGTCTTCACGATCAAGCTCAAGGAATGATGAAGCTTCTGCTCATGACTACAAGAAGAGAACATGTCACAAGTGCAAGAAACCTGGCCACTACATCTCTGAGTGTCCACAGTGGGACAATGAGAACAAGAAGAAGAAGAAGAAGAAGAAGAAGAAGAAGAGCAAGGAGTATGACTCTGACGACAAGAAGAAGAAGAAATACTCAAAGTCTTCTTCCAAGTCTTCCTCAAAGTCTTCATCACACAAGAAGAGCTCATCTGTCAAGGCACGTGCGTTTGTTGGCAAGGAAATGGATTCTGAGGAGGAGTCCGCTTCTGAGGAGGCGGAGGTGGAGTCTGAGGAGGAGTCCGATTCTGGCGTTGCGAGTCTGGCTATAGCATACGTTGCCAAGTCCATCTTCAACACTGAAGACAATGACTTCATCACCGACACCGATGGAAATGACAAGGACTACTCCGCTCCTTCCTACTGCTTCATGGCACGCTGTGCCAAGGTAAACACACGCACTAATCACTATCAAACATCTAGTGACGATGACTCTGATTGTGGTTCCAAACCCAGCTACAAAACCCTTGCTAAAATTGCAACTGAACAACAGAAAGCTATGGAACACATTCAAAAACTGTTAGACAAAAGCGGTGATCTGTTAGACGCTGAAATGACTCGATCTCAGTCCTTAATTGAAGACATAAAAAATCTTCATGTTAAGTATGAGGAACTTGAAAGTCATCATGAAAGGCTCTCAACAACTCATGAAAGGCTTTACTATGATTATCTTCAAAGGAAGCAAGATCTTGAGAAATTGAGAGCGGCTCATGAAAATCTTCAAAAGGAAAACGAGTCACTTCGCGCCGAATAGATCAGTTCAGCTCAGGAAGGATTTGAACCACCATGTCTTAAATGCATTGAGCGTGATAACGCTACTTCTGTTGCTGAATGTTCTACTGCTGCTACTGTTGCAATATCTTCAACTGTTGATGTGGTAACTAACCCCTCTGCTGAGGATACCACTGCTATTGCTGATGAGAATGCTAGGTTGAAGACATTGCTTGAAACAGGGATGTACAAAAGTCTCAAAGGGCATCAAACACTTTGTGATGTCCTCAAAAGGCAGATCCTGAATCGAAACCCTAGGAAAGAGGGTGTTGGGTTCGAAAGGAAAATGAATGCGGATGGCTCTTACTGGAAACCTGAGTAGTACCCCAAAAACACATGGGTTGCTGCAAAGGAACCTTCAGCGGATCCATCCACCCTATCTGGCTTCACTTGTGCTAATCCCATTGTTATTGATGAATCCTTTGATGCAAACTATAAATTGTTTAAGAATCAGAATGGTGAAGTGTTCGCCAGGTATATTGGTACTAACTGCAGGAATGGACCGCCTATGAAGAAGATCTGGGTGCCGAAAAGGTGTTTGGAGAATCTTCCTGTGAATGTCATCATGACACCATAGGTGAAGAAGACAAGCCCCAGACCACAAGCTTCATACGGTCCAAAGGCTTCATACAGACAGAGGACTCACCTGAGTCGCACTAACGCAAATGTTTTGCAGGGAAACCATACTCAGGCTTGTGAATATGAGCGTGTTTCATCAAACTGCCATGTTCATAAGACCAAGAACTATTCTGCTTATTCTTATGAGTACTATTGTCCACCTGCAAGATTTTTTGCTAGGGCTCCAAAGCCAAAGTTCTCAGATGCTGCACTTAGACTCATTGCTTCGAAGCCACCCTTGAAGATGTGGGTGGCTAAGAAAGCTTAACTCTCTGTTGCAGGGAAAGGTCTCCAGCAGAAAACCAAAATTATCTGACACTATTGCTGGGGACCTTAAACATCTTGTAGGGCGCAAGATCAAATGCCCAAATTGTCTTATTATGTACTTTGTTCCTGAATCGCTTGCTACTCGCCCTATCAGTCCAAATCTCGATCTAAGCTTTCATAATCCATTGGTTCGTCAAATGTTTTTGCTTCACAATTCTCTTCGTGAAGCCTATCCCCCTAACTGCACTGTAGGGTACGACACCAGCTGCTTCAGAATGGATTATTGATAGTGGGTGTACCAATCACATGACTGGAAAGCGAAGCCTTCTTATGGACTCAACACTACGTTCATCTGACAAAAGTCACATCACATTTGCTGACACTGGTAAAAGCAAGGTATTGGGTCTAGGTAGAGTTGCAATCTCAAAGGATCAACACATGGATAAAGTCATGCTTGTTGAATCCCTTGGTTTCAACTTAATGTCTGTTTCAATGCTTTGCGATTTAAACATGATTGTGATGTTTGGAAAATATCGTTGCCTTGTACTAATGGAATCTGACAAGTCTCTAGTGTTTGAAGGGTATCGGAAAGATGATTTGTACATGGTAGATTTCTCAGCAGAACCACAACTTGCCGTATGTCTTCTAGCAAAAGCTTCTGAATGCTGGCTCTGGCATCGGAGGCTAGGACATGCTGGCATGAGGAACCTCCACACCCTTGCAAGGAAAAAGCATGTCATAGGCATCGAGGGCGTCAGGTTCAAGAAGGATCACTTATGCGGTGCCTGTGAAGCAGGAAAGATGACGAGGGCCAAGCATCCCTCAAAGACAATCATGACAACAACTCAACCCTTCGAACTGCTCCACATGGATCTTTTCGGTCCCACTCATTACTCAACTCTTACTACTACTGCTTGTCTCTATGGCTTTGTCATTGTTGATGATTATACAAAATAGACTTGGGTGCATATAATCCTCTACAAGACTGAAGTGCAGGATGTATTCAGACGCTTCGCCAATCGAGCAATGAACAACTATGGCGCCAAGATAAAGCACATCAGAAGTGACAATGGCCCTGAATTCAAGAACACTGACCTAGATACATATCTTGATACCTTAGGCATCACACATGAATTCTCAGCTCCGTACACGCCACAGCAGAATGGCGTCGTCGAACGCAAGAACAAAACACTTATTGAGATGGCCCGGACGATGCTTGATGAATACAAGACTCCAAGAAAATTCTGGCCAGAAGCCATTGATACTGCATGCCATATCATCAACCGTGTTTATCTTCACAAGCTTCTGAACAAGACATCCTATGAGCTCCTTACTGGGAAGAAGCCAAATGTTAGTTACTTCAGAGTATTTGGCGCCAGGTGCTGGATCAAGGATCTACATCACACTTCAAAATTTGCACCAAAAGCACATGAGGGTTTTATGCTTGGATATGGAAAGGATTCGCACTCCTACAGAGTCTTCAACCTTTTTCACTATAAAGTGGTAGAAACAGTGGATGTGCAGTTTGATGAGACGAACAGCTCACAAAGAGAGCACCTGCCAAATGTGCTAGATGAAGTTCCATCCAGTGAATCAATCAAACTTCTGGGAACTGGAGAAATCATACCTTCTGATGCTCATCCTGAAGAGGAACTTATCATCTCCGCACCTGATCAACCTGAAGATAATGCTCAGCCTGAAGACAATCCCTCTAACAATGACAATGATCAGCAAGAGCAAAATCTTCGTCCTGTACATCCTTGTGTTGCAAATGAAGTACAAATTGAGAGAATAATTGATAGCATCAATGCACCAGGTCCACTCACTCGTTCAAGGGCAACACAGCTAGCAAATTTCTATGGGCACTTCGCATTTGTCTCAATATCTGAACCCAAAAAAGTTGAAAAAGCCTTCTTGGAACCTGAATGGATTCAAGCTATGCAAGAAGAGCTTCAACAGTTTGAGCTGAATAATGTATGGGAACTGGTTAAGCATCCTGATCCTCGCAAGCACAATATAATAGGCATCAAATGGATATATCGCAACAAGCAAGATGAGCATGGTCAAGTTGTCAGAAACAAAGCTCGTCTCGTTGCTCAAGGGTACACTCAAGTTAAAGAGATTGACTTCGATGAAACATTTGCTCCTATGGCTAGACTTGAAGCCATACGCATACTGCTGGCCTATGCAAATCATCATAACATTCTTCTATATCAAATGGATGTGAAGAGCGCCTTTCTCAATGGCAAGATTGAAGAAGAAGTGTATGTTGCACAACCGCCTAGCTTTGAAGATCCAAAACATCCTGACATGGTGTACAAGCTCAACAAGGCACTGTACGGCCTCAAACAAGCCCCTCGGGCTTGGTATGACACACTCAAATACTTCCTGAAGAGCAAAGGCTTCAAACCTGGTTCCCTCGACCCCACTCTCTTCACGAAGACATATGATAGTGAACTGTTTGTGTGCCAAATATATGTGGATGACATTATCTTCGGCTGCACCAATTAGAAGTACACTGACGAGTTTGGATATATGATGCAAGAGCAATATGAGATGTCCATGATGGGTGAGCTAAAGTTTGAGCTCAGAGTTTGATCTGGTTGGATTCTCGGATGCTGATTATGCTGGTGACAAGGTGGATCGCAAGTCTACATCAGGAACATGTCATTTTCTGGGACGATCACTTGTATGTTGGTCTTCAAAGAAGCGGAACTGTGTATCTCTCTCCACTGCTGAATCTGAATACATTGCTGTTGGATCTTGTTGCGCTCAGCTTCTATGGATGAAGCAAACACTCAAAGACTATGGCATTCATCTGAAGCAAGTGCCACTCTATTGCGACAACGAAAGCGCCATCAAGATTGCCAACAACCCAGTTCAGCACTCGAAGACAAAGCACATTGAAATTCGTCATCACTTTCTCAGAGATCATGTTATGAAGGAAGACATTGATATCATACACGTCAACACTGAAGAGCAATTGGCATATATTTTCACCAAGCCCTTGGATGAGAAGAGGTTTTGCAAGTTACGGTGTGAGCTAAATATTTTGGAATCCTCAAATGTCCTGTGATCAGGCACACATCCTAACACTTATGCATATTGATGACTTAGATGTGCAACACATGAAGTAAAGTATATCTTCAATCAATGAAGACATACATTCTAAGTGTGAATACATTAATGTGGAATTTGACTTCGGAGCGCCGCGATAATTGTGCGCCGTGTCTGGGTCTAATACTTCCTATACGGTGGGTAACGCCACCACCAAATTCTTCTGTTTGAAGTGTTTCACCCATGCGTTACATCTGCTATGTCTTCACATTTTGTTTGTCTTCACTCTTAACTTGTCTTCATGATTATCTTCACTATGTTGGTTTGATTGTCTTTCTCACACACACACACACACACACACACACACACATATATATATATATACTAGTGTTCTGTCCTCTACAGCATTCACTTATAGCTATGTCTTCTTGTTGAATCTTTTGAACTAAGTGAATGTGATCGGACCCTAACCTCTCTATGCTTTCTATATCAAACTCTATCTCTCCAAATCATATGCATTCTATTGAAACTATCGAATATCTTCTCTGCGTCCTTGTCAGCAGAAGATACAGAGACAACCATTAAGTCCGTTTTCAATGCTAATTCCTTCACCTGAAACCCGGAGAAGTGGGAACGACCACCCGACAATCCAGGCGTACATGGGAACGTGGGACAACTCCAAGTATGTTGCATGTTTGCCACGTGTTCCTCAGATGTGAACCGCTAGGGGCACCTGCGTAATTGCGCTGTGCCGCACACTTCCTTATCAATAGATGTCCCCTGCGGTCAAGAAAACCTTCTTCCACCTCTCCACCTCGTCAAACCCTAGCGCCCCCGCTAGCTCTCGACGACGCCGGCGACGAAGCGCTTAGCTGCCGCAACTTCTCCGACGCCATCCTCACGCCGGCCGCGGACATCGTCTTCTCAGCTATCGCCGTAGGTGTTCTCCGTCGCCAAGATAGGGCACAGTGGATTGAACTGCTCGGTCTCCTACTCTTCCCATCTAGCAGTTCTTCGCATGGTAAATATAACTCTATTTTTACCATCTTTTTGATCCTCAAAGATTCATCCTGTTTGCGAAAATAAGTTTCTGCCTATACAATGTTAGATCTATCCTGTCTGCATCTCATACTGCCTAGAATATTCACTTAAGCTTCATATCTAGTTAGATTCCTCACTTGTACTTATTCGTGGATTCGTACAAATCTGGAACCAACTCTCAACATATAAGTGAATGTCTTCACACAATGAGGTCAATGTCTCCTAAACTGATTTATCGTCAAAATCTTCTGAGAATGCATATGACCTCTTCCCCTTCCCTCGCATCTCTAATGCTGTCACAGGTACATGTCCGTGGGAGAATCCCTTGGTTCTCATAGTCTACATTCGTTTGCAGAATTCTTACAGCATTACATTAACTCTCCCGAAGCCAGTTCCTGTTTGTCCAGCAAGCGAAAGCCTTTGAAGCCTTTGAACGTAGTGAAGCCATTCAGTTTGAAGTTCATGGCTGCAGAGAAATCAGTAAGGAAGGGTGGCAGACAGCGTCGTGGGGGAACATCAAAAGATTTTCCTAATGACCTCTCAGAGCTTTACAAGACAAATCCTGAAGAGGATTACAATCAGCGCAAGACCCGAATCCAATGGATTCGAAGATATTGGGCAGAACAATGGTTCAAGTACAGGTTTGTGACCCAGGAATATGCTGAGGAAAATGCCATCAAACAACCATGGGGAGACATCCTATACATAAATCTTCAACCCAGGTCCAGAGATGAAGCCATTGAACAAGGCTTCTATCCTTGCATGGTCCGTGGACCACAACCTGCGGATGCACACCCATCGTCATTGCTATGGTGTCACGACGACAATCTATTCAAACGCAACTTCCAGCTTGCCAAGAATTCGTCTAAGCAAAACAAGAAGTCATTGGGACTAGACTTCAACCCTGGCCCTTTTGCTCCCCGTGCCGATGGCACCCGCGAAGCTAAACCCAATCTTGTTGGGCCCTTCTACAACCTGGAAGGTCTCATCACACATATCATGGTTCAAGGGACAGCCGTGGATGAACCTGTAGATGACGTTGAATCTGATGAAGCGCCTGCACCGTCGAAGCCAAAGAAACTGAAGCAGCCTAAAGCTTCAAAGCCTGCCTCAGCACCAAAAATCTCACGGGCGAAGCCACTGGCTACTGCACCTCCTGAAGACAGTGTGCAGTCTGAATATTTGTCATGCATCTCCAAGCCCTCGAGAGTAAATATGCCTTTGCAACACACCAGGCAAGAACTGACTGCTGCTGCTATTCTGCGCAACGACGCCATTGATCTGTCCAGCGATGAAGATCTTGCAGATGACGCTCTTAAGCAACTAATCAAGAGCAAAGAAGAAGCAGAAATCTTCAATGATTTGCCTCTCTTTGACGTGGCAATCATCCACAACTTCATTGATGAGTGGTTTGACACGCCCAACCTCAGCTTTGAAGATCTGCAACTTCCAATTGGCCTCAGTGTCGCCTTCCATGGCGCCATTGCTTCAGAGCTAGCTCTAGCTCAGTGCATCGTTGAACTGAAGCAAAAGATCGACTTTGAGAAAGCTCAGTTCAAGACAAGTGTGTGCAAGCCTACAATGAGGCTGAGAAGCGCAAGGCTCTTGGTCGTCCTGGCATCGATCCCAGGATGGCTGCAAAGAAGAAGAAGAAGCCAGATGTGGCCGAACCCGAAGCACCAAGGCAGGAAGCACATCCCATGTCTTCCCAGCCAGCATGACCAGCTCGAAGCCAAAGATCAGGTCAACCGCTTCAGAACTGAAGAAGACGAGGAATGCTGAGGCTGAAGCAAGAAAGAGGAAACATCCTGAAGCCTTTGATGTTGCTCCCTCCAAGAAGAAGCGCAAGACCAAGAAGGATCGGGCTGCTCCCACAGAGCCCTTAGCTGTTGAACCTATCTCCATGGTTCGCCTTGCAGCTGAACATCAAGAGCGCCAACTGATTGTCCATGAGCCTGCTTCCACAGAGGCTCGTGAAGCTGAAGACATTCCAGCAGTTGATCCCACCGCTGCTGAAGACATTGGTCACCATGACAATGTTGAAGATGATGTAGTTCTTCCTCAGATCGAGCACCAACTGGTATCATCGCCTGTGCTTATGCACAGCGAACTCCTCAGCATTGGTTGTCCTCTGACGCCAATTGCTCAGGATGCATCATGGGCTGATCACCCACAACAACAAGTCACACCACCCCGGCAAGAAGAAGAAGATGACCTTGAGGCCCAGCCAACTCCATCTTCAAAGGCGTCGCCAGCATTACGCAGGCTTCACAAAGGACCAAGGCCTCAAGTCTCTCTTTCGAGCGTTTCAGAAGGAGAAGTGCCTCACCAATCTGTTGCACGTCAAGTGTTTCAAGATGCCACTCCTACTGTGAATGTCTTCGAGTCTGAGGCTAAAGCTACTGAAGACATTCCGGCTGCACCAGCCGACGACACACAAGAAGAAGAACGTGTCCCTACTCCCCCCATTACTGAAGAAGCTGTTCTCGAGGAGAACATGTCTGTGCCCGACCCTCCAGCTCATCAAGTGGAGGTTGAGAATCTTGAGGCTGCCACCACCAACACAAATGAAGCCAATGACGTAGTCATGGCTGAAGAAAATGTGGAGCCTGCACCAACCAATGTGCCAGAAGTCAATGAAGCAAATTATGCAACTGCTCCTGTTCCTGCGCCTGCTGCTGGTCCTCAGTTCGACTATCACGTTGAGCACAGGCCTCGGGTACAGAAGCTAATGCCAAGGTTGCCCAGGTTTCCAGGTCCTGCATCGGCACCCGGATCTTTTAATGTCAACGGCTTCAAAGCAGGCAACACCTTCTTCAATAGCGCCAATAACCCCTACTCAAGGGAAAGAATATCTTCTGATCGGTTCTGGAGCTATCCGCAGCGAAGTTATTACTCATGTATTCTGTACAATCAAGGTCGCATTTTCCCTCATATGCGTCTTGACACTGAAGCCATAACTGGTCTGCCTTGCTTGGAAGAAGCTCTGGATTGCTTCAAAGAGTCTGGATTGTTGTTGTTCGTCATCGACAGAGAGCACTGGAATGAAGAATTGCTGCTCCAATTCTATGCCACTCTTCACATTCGTGGCTACAACAGAGATCCGAAGACTTGGGTCCTTGAGTGGATGACCGGCAGTGTTCATCACGAAGCCAAAGCCCATGATATCATTGAGCTCACTGGTCTGCCCACTCCTGGAGATCTTTATGAACCTGGTTGTCAGCTTCATAGTGCAGCTATGGAGAGCATCTTTCAGAAGCCTGAACCAAACATGAGTCAGATGCTTAGCATGATGAAGCCTTTGCCCCCAGATGCTGCATATCCTAAGGAGTTCTTTGTTGAAGACCTTGAGTATCTACCACGCACTATCTATCACATTATAAGGCGAACTCTCTGTCCAATCAAAGGACATTCTCCACATGCAAAGCTGGAAGGTGCAATGAAGACTTTGGTCTTTTATATTCTTCACGGCAAATGCTTCAATGCACAAGACTTCTTCATCCGCCAACTTGCTAGCATCAGGATCTGATGTTTTTGGCTTGAAGTTTTACGCTCCATGGATATTGCGGCTGATCAAACTACACTCAGCTGTCTCATATCAGCCCTCTGCTCGCAATCATCGGATCTTTCTGCCTGACGTTGATATGTCCGTTGAAGCCATCTATCCAGAGCCTGCTGATGAAGCTATGTACCTAGGGTAGGGTCATGGACCTGTCCTAACTGCCCTACCCAAGGACATCTCTAGAAGAAATCACCTTTCAATCGACTTGGAGGTGTTCCACTCGACAGAATCGAAGACATTCGACCAAGAAGCAATCACTCGACCAAGATCCAACCACTCGACGGCCAGGAGACCTAAAGTCACTCCGCACGCTAACGGTCGGTCATTAAGTAGCTTTTATGGTCATCATAGCACTTTATTACTAGCGTTACCAGTAACGCCCTGCCTTAATATACATTGAACCCTTTGTAACATGGGCTGGCCGGGGTCCTGGCGCACTCTATATAAGCCACCCCCTCCTCCGAGACAAGGGTTCGCACCCCTGTAATTCATACTCTCATAATCCAGTCGACCGCCTCTGGGCTCCGAGACGTAGGGCTATTACTTCCTCCGAGAAGGGCCTGAACTCGTAAACCTTGCGTTCTTACAACTTCTCCACAACTAAGATCTTGCCTCTCCATACTTACCCCCTACACTACTGTCAGACTTGGAACCACGACAATTGGCGCCCACCGTGGGGCCGGTGTTTTAGCGTTTGTTGGAGGAGTTGCGACCTTTTCCGACCCAAATCATCATGGTTTTTGGCGGAGTTTTGGTGGAGGGTCGCGAGATCCGTCTCGGTGCGCTCACGTTCATCGTCGACAACTCTGCTTGGCTCCACGAGGCTCCGCTCGATGTGGACGCACTCCCTATTCACGGGGCAACGCACTTTAGCGCGTGCGTCCGCGGCGTTCTCCTGCGGCAACCGTCGACCCCCTACCGGTCGGCTCCTGTGTTGTCCTCCCTCCCCGTCTCCCGCCGGCGCAAGCGCTCCGGTCGGTCGAGACTTCAGCGGTGGGTGAGACACGCGGTGGCACGTCAGTCGGCCACCCCTCAAGTCGCGGCAATCGAGCCCGACGAATCCCTCTACGGCCTGTTCGACCTGTCGACTGGCTCCGCAGAGACCGCATCCGAGTGCGACAGCAGCGATCCGGCGGTGGAGGTTCTGATGGTCGATGGACCGCCCAGTCCACCTGGTTTCCCCCGCACCAACGGAGGCGCGGGTGGAGGTGACCCGTCGCGTCTCCATGAGGAGTATCTTCCCGAGCCTCTCACGTCGCTACAGAGAGAAGAACTTTGCCTCCGGAACATAGATGCACTGCACACTCCTATCGTTGGAGAAACCCCCGAGGCTCGCGCCTTGGAGGACGCGCGCCTGGCATACTTGGCCGAGCGCACTCGACTGGAGAACCTCCAGCGAGCACTCGACGAGCGTGCACGACAACGGGTTCCCGAATCCAGTCGACGACAGCTCTTCCCGCCCTCGCAGGTATATCGAACTCCGATTCAGAATTTAGCAACTGCGGCCCGTATAGCGGAGTCGATTCAGCCTTCCCAGTCGGAGGCTGGCAGAGGCTTGCTGCAGATCAGAGCGTTACTCCGGGCAGCAGGAGATCAGAATTCCGCTGTTTCTCAGTCGCGGAACAGGATTCAGCAGATCCGTTGCCGCGGACACAGTCCAGTCGGCTCACAGCCCGAGATCGCCCCCGAGGCGTGAGGGACATGGAGACCAGCGTGACCAGTATGGGAACCATGAGCAGTATGATCACCGAGTCAACCGTGATGGTCGACGTCAAGTGCCCACGCCTCCCCCGAGGAGCGGGTCGTATGTGCCTCGCCAGCAGGATGACATATGCCCTCATAGTGGTGGGCGAAGGATTCCAGTCGACCCCAGAGGTCCAGGCTTTGATGCGAGATCCATTCTCGTCCAAGGTTTGGTCGACAGGAACAGGGCTCACCGAGAAGGTCACGACAGAGATGCACCTACCAGCAGCAGAGTACATGTTTCGGGGCCAGAGTGCTTTAGTAGAGCCATCAGGGCCGCTGTGATTCCTCCCAACTTCAGGTTGGCGACTGGAGTCAGTAAGTTCACTGGCGAGTCCAAGCCCGATACTTGGCTTGAGGACTACCTAGTGGCCATCCAGATTGGCAGCGGCAATGATGAAGTGGCCATGAAGCACCTGCCTCTCATGTTGGAGGGCTCGGCCAGAGCGTGGCTGAACCAGTTAGCACCTAGCAGCATTTACACTTGGGAAGATCTCTCCCAAGTGTTCGTCACCACATTTGAAGGCACATGCAAGCGACCGGTAGGGCTGACGGAACTGCGGTCTTGCGTGCAGAAGCCGAGCGAAACTTTGAGGGATTACATCCAGAGGTGGATCATGTTACATCACTCGGTGGAGAATGTGCCTGACCACCAAGCAGTTTGTGCCTTCAAGGAAGGTGTCAAGTATAGAGAACTGAATTTGAAATTCAATCGAACCGGGGATATGTCCCTGAATCGGATGATGGATATTGCCACCAAGTACGCTAATGGTGAAGATGAGGATCGACTCAGGAGTGGCAAGCTCAAGTCAGTCGCCCAAGAAACCCAAGGAAAGTTTAAAGGGAAACCTAAAGGGCCTTGGAACCCCAAAAAGGTTAAAGACCAGGACGGAAATGATGTGTTGGAATTGCCATGTCTCGTCCACACAAAGAAAGATGAAGAGGGTAATTTCATTTACCCGAAACATACCACTCGACAGTGTCGACTCTTAATCCAGCAGTTCCAGGGCAAATAGGCCAAAGGTAAGGAAAAGGAGTCGGACAAGGTCGAGGACAAAGAAGACAGTGACGATGGATACCCTCAGGTCAATTCCACTCTGATGATTTTTGCCGATGTTGAAAGCAAAAGTCGACTGAAAGTTATTAACCGAGAGGTGAATATGGTCGCTCCGGCGACACCTAGTTACCTGAAATGGTCTCAGACTGCCATAACATTCGACCAGTCCGACCACCCAACGCACATCGCCACCTCTGGGAGGCAAGCTTTGGTGGTCGACCCAGTTGTTGAAGGCACTCGACTGACCAAAGTCCTGATGGATGGTGGCAGCGGTTTGAACATATTGTATGCTGAGACGTTGAAAGGGATGGGCATTCCGATGTCCAGACTCAGTGCCAGCAACATGAGTTTCCATGGAGTCATTCCTGGGAAGAAGGCTGAATCACTCGGCCAGATTGCTCTTGATGTGGTTTTCGGTGATTCCAAAAATTACCGCAAAGAAAAATTGACATTTGAAGTTGTAGACTTCCAGAGTGCCTACCACGCTATTTTGGGGAGGCCGGCTTATGCACGCTTCATGGCCCGACCATGTTACATGTACCTCAAATTAAAGATGCCTGGCCCCAAAGGTGTGATCACTATTACGGGCAATCAGAAGAAAGTGGAAGAATGTTCTCAGAAAGGTTCGAAGATTGCTGATGCTCAGATGGCAGTAGTGGAGTTGCAGGAATACCAGAAGACTGCAGACCCGAGTGATTTATTGAGAGCCAAGAAGCCCGCTACAGAGTCAGCTTTTCAGTCGACTGGCGATACGAAGACAGCTCACATCCACCCGACCGACCCCAGCGCTGCTCCAACTCATATCTCGACAACACTCGACTCCAAATAGGAAGAAGCGCTCATCCAGTTCCTCCGTGAGAACTGGGACATTTTCGCATGGAAGCCCTCTGACATGCCGGGTGTTCCCAGGGAGCTGGCTGAGCACCGCCTAAGAGTCGACTCAAAAGTAAAACCTGTCAAGGAACATCTCCGACGGTCCGCCGTCCAGAAGAGAAAAGCCATCGGCGAAGAGGTGGCTCGGCTCTTAGCGGCGGAGTTCATCCGAGAAATCTACCACTCCGAGTGGCTCGCCAATGTTGTCATGGTCCCCAAAAAGGACAAGTCACTTCGCATGTGCATTGACTTTTAAACACATCAATCGGGCCTGCCCGAAAGATCATTTTCCTCTCACCCGCATCGACCAGATAGTCGACTCGACTGTGGGATGTGAGCGACTGTCTTTTTTAGACGCCTATTCCGGGTACCATCAGATCCGTCTGTATGGGCCTGACGAAATCAAAACAGCTTTCATCACTCCATTCGGGTGCTTCTGTTATGTTACCATGCCATTCGGCCTCAAGAATGCCGGAGCCACATTCATGAGGATGATTCAGAAGTGTTTGCTCACCCAAATTAGTCAGAATGTGGAGGCGTACATGGATGATATTGTGCTCAAGTCACGGAAGGGTTCCGACCTACTGATTGACCTTGCTGAAACCTTTGCCAACCTCAGAAGGTTTGATATCAAGCTTAACCCATCAAAATGCACATTCGGGGTTCCTGGCGGAAAGTTACTTGGTTTTCTCGTTTCCGAACGGGGAATCGACGCCAATCCAGAAAAAGTCGGTACTATACTCCGAATGAAAAGTCCTGTGCGAGTGCACGATGTTCAGAAGCTTACTGGTTGCTTGGCCGCCCTAAGTCGATTCATATCTCGTCTCGGTGAAAAGGCATTGCCTCTTTACCGATTGATGAAGAAGTCTGACAAGTTTGAGTGGACTCCTGAAGCTGACGCAGCGTTCGCAGAGCTCAAAGCTCTACTCTCCACCCAGCCGGTGCTTGCTGCCCCAATTAGCAAGGAGCCTTTGCTACTTTACATTGCAGCCACAGGACAAGTCGTCAGTATGGTACTTACGGTCGAGCGGGAAGAAGAAGAAGGGAAAACCTTCAAAGTTCAGCGCCCAGTGTATTATATTTCTGAAGTCTTGACCCCATCGAAGCAAAGATATCCTCATTATCAGAAGCTCGTATATGGGATTTATATGACCACAAAGAAAGTTGCCCACTACTTCTCTGATCATTCCATTACAGTCGTCAGCAAAGCTCCGTTGTCAGAGATCTTGCATAACAGAGACACAACTGGTCGAGTGGCAAAATGGGCGATTGAACTCCTTCCTCTAGATATCAAGTTTGAGGCAAAGAAAGCTATCAAGTCCCAGGCAATCGCGGATTTCGTCGCTGAGTGGATTGAACAACACTGCTGACTCAGGTTCACTCGGAGCATTGGACCATGTTCTTCGACGGTTCCAAGATGCTAAATGGTTTCGGCGCCGGAGTGGTGTTGGTCTCCCCCAGAGGAGATAAACTCAGATATGTTCTTCAAATCCACTTTGATTCCTCTAACAACGAGGCAGAATACGAAGCACTTTTATATGGGTTGCGCATGGCCATTTCACTCGGCGTCCGTCGCCTCATGGTCTATGGCGACTCAGATTTGGTGGTTAATCAAGTGATGAAGGAATGGGACGTCAGAAGTCCAGCCATGACTGGTTATTGCAATGCAGTGAGAAAGCTGGAGAAGAAATTCGAGGGGTTAGAGCTTCATCACATACCCCGACTGAAAAATCAAGCAGCTGATGATCTGGCAAAAATAGGTTCCAAAAGAGAAGCCATTCCCAGCAATGTGTTTTTGGAACACATCCACACACCATCGGTCCAGGAGGATCCCTTCACTGAAGAGGCCCCGCAGCCAAAAAGCGCCACGGATCCGACAGAAGTTGAAGTTCCAGCTGTGGTCGACCTGATCATGGAAGTCTTGGTTATCACTCCCATATGGACAGAACCGTACATCGCGTACATCCTAAGGAAAGAACTCCCAGAAGACGAAGAAGAGGCTCGACAGATCGTCCGTCGATCCAAGGCCTTTACAGTCATAAAGGGACAGTTATATAGAGAAAGCGCGACTGGGGTCGGCCAGAAGTGTATTACACCAGAAGAAGGTCAGATGATCCTTAACGATATCCACTCGGGGACATGTGGTCATCATGCATCCTCTCGGACCATTGTGGCTAAAGCATACCGAGCGGGGTTCTACTGGCCAAGAGCCAATGAGATGGCAAAAGAGATAGTCGACAAATGTGAGGGATGTCAGTATTACTCCAATATGCCGCACAAGCCCGCGTCAGCCCTGAAAACCATTCCACTCGTCTGGCCCTTCGCTGTTTGGGGGCTGGACATGGTTGGACCACTGAGAACAGGCAGGAGCGGCTTCACTCATGTGCTGGTAGCAGTCGACAAGTTCACCAAATGAATTGAAGCCAAGCCTATCAAGAATCTCGATGCTTGCACCGCTATCAGTTTCATTAGAGAGTTGATATTCAGATATGGAGTTCCGCACAGCATCATCACGGACAATGGGTCAAACTTCGATTCCGACAAATTCAGGGCCTTTTGCGCCTCTCAGGGCACTCGGGTCGACTACGCTTCGGTCGCTCACCCCTAGTCGAATGGGCAAGCAGAAAGGGCAAACGGCCTAATTCCCAAAGGACTGAAACCCCGATTGATGCGCGATCTCAAGCACGCAGCAGGTGCATGGGTCGACGAGATTCCATCAGTCCTTTGGGGATTGAGGACAACCCCGAATCGATCGACCGGAAGAACCCCATTCTTTATGGTCTACGGAGCCGAGGCAGTCTTACCGAGTGACCTGCTTCACAACGCTCCCCGAGTCGAGCTCTACTCTGAAGATGAAGCAGAACAAGCCCGGCAGGACGCAGGCGACCTCCTAGAAGAAGAAAGAGAAATGGCCTTGATTCGATCGACCATCTATTAGCAAGACTTGCATCGATTCCATTCCAGAAACGTGAAGAGTCGAGCCTTCCAAGAAGGAGACTTAGTCCTCCGAGTGGATCAGCAGAAACCACACAAGCTCGCTCCTACTTGGGAAGGCCCCTTCATAGTCACCAGAGTCCTCCACAGTGGAGCATACCACCTCTACAATGTCGATCGCCAGATTGATGAGCCACGAGCCTGGAATGCGGAGCTACTCCACCCCTTTTATACTTGAATTCTCACTTGGGTGAGATGTAATAAGAAAAACTCCTGTAGTTTATTTATCAAAGACAAGAGCGTTATAATTTTCCCAGTGATTAATATTCTTTTTGTTTGCGTAAGAAATCCCCCAGTGGGTGGCTTAGCTGCGAATCCGCTTCGCCTAAGTTTGTAAAAACAGTTTCCTACCGAGTGGCGAGCCAGCCACCCACCCGGGGGCTTAGCTGCGAATCCGTTTCGCCTAAGTTTGAAAAAATCCTACCGAGCGGAGAGCAACCCTCCCACTCGGGAGCTTAGCTGTAGTCTAGTACTCGCCTAAGTTCTCTCACTTGGAGACTTAGCTGCAGTCCGGCACTCGCCTAAGTTTGAAAAAATCCTACCGAGTGGAGAGCAATCCTCCCACTCGGGGGCTTAGCTGCAGTCCAGTACTCGCTTAAGTTCTCTCACTTGGAGACTTAGCTGCAGTCCGGCACTCGCCTAAGTTTGAAAAAATCCTACCGAGTGGAGAGCAATCCTCCCACTCGAGGGCTTAGCTGCAGTCCAGTACTCGCCTAAGTTCTCTCACTTGGAGAATTAGCTACAGTCCGGCACTCGCCTAAGTTTGAAAAAATCCTACCGAGTGGAGAGCAATCCTGCCACTCGGGGGCTTAGCTGCAGTCCAGTACTCGCCTAAGTTCTCTCACTTGGAGACTTAGCTGCAGTCCGGCACTCGCCTAAGTTTAAAAAAATCCTACCGAGTGGAGAGCAATCCTCCCACTCGGAGGCTTAGCTGCAGTCTAGTACTTGCCTAAGTTCTCTCACTGGAGACTTAGCTGCAGTCCGGCACTCGCCTAAGTTTGAAAAAATCCTACCGAGTGGAGAGCAATCCTCCCACTCGGGGGCTTAGCTGCAGTCCAGTACTCGCCTAAGTTCTCCCACTTGGAGACTTAGCTGCAGTCCGGCACTCGCCTAAGTTTGAAAAAAAAATCCTACCGAGTGGAGAGCAATCCTCCCACTCGGGGGCTTAGCTGCAGTCCAGTACTCGCCTAAGTTCTCTCACTTGGAGACTTAGCTGCAGTCCGGCACTCGCATAAGTTTGAAAAAATCCTACCGAGTGGAGGGCAATCCTCCCACTCGGGGGCTTAGCTGCAGTCCAGTACTCGCCTAAGTTCTCTCACTTGGAGACTTAGCTGCAGTCCGGCACTCGCATAAGTTTGAAAAATCCCACCGAGTGGAGAGCAATCCTCCCACTCGGGGGCTTAGCTGCAGTCCAGTACTCGCCTAAGTTCTCTCACTTAGAGACTTAGCTGCAGTCCGACACTCGCCTAAGTTTGAAAAAATCCTACCGAGTGGAGAGCAATCCTCCCACTCGGGGGCTTAGCTGCAGTCCAGAACTCGCCTAAGTACGAAACACATCTCAATCCTCAAGGACGACGAGGGGCAGGTCGACTGCCACCTTCTCCTGGGGAGCTTCGCCACAAATACAATGTGTGATTCATCCCGCTCTACAGTAACGAAGTGCGGGTCGACTGCCACCTTCTCCTGGAGATCTTCGCCACAAATACAATGTGCGCTCCGTCCCGCTCTCCAGTAACAAGGTGTGGGTCAACCGCCGCCTTCCCCTGGAGAGCTGCGCCACAAATACGATGCGCACTTCGTCGCCGACCCGCAAGGGCGACAAGACATGGGTCGACTGCTTCCCTCTACTTCGGAGCTGCGCTACGAATACAAAAGTTGTCTCGAATGAAGAATGGGTTCACTCAGCAGGAGATTCATAAAGATATTCGACGGTAAACCAAGTTCAGGTAAATTCTAAAGGTTCCGGATCACAGATCGAAGTACTCGGGAATGCAGCCCAAAAAATTTTAACGGTTACAAAAACCACTCGGCATTCCGAGGCAAATTTAAGGTGGGACATAAGAGTTTGTTCACTCTGCGGGAGGAGGGCTGGCAAGCTCGACGAACTCATCCAGGTCGACGACGTCGGCTATCCAAGTAGCTGCAGCGATGAAAGTCTCCATAAAGGTTCGGAAGTCATGTTTCTGGGTGTTGGCGACCTTGATTGTTGCCAGTTTGTCTTGTCGCACCTCCTTGCAGTGGACACGAACCAAAGACAGAGCCACGTCAGCGCCACACCGAGCAGCAGACTTCTTCCACTCCTGCACTCGGTCTGGGATTTCATTTAATCAAGTCATCAGGGACTCAAGATCATTTTGGAGCACAGCCTCTGGCCAAAGTGCCGGGACAATCCGTGACATGGCGACCTTCAGTCGAGACAAGTAGTCCACGGTACTGTCGATGCGAGATTCCAGACGGAGCAGATTCATGGCAGTTTCATCTTTCACGGGAGAGTTGATTGGATCCAAACCTGGTTCGATCCGCCTAGTCTCCTCTTCAAAGTTCTGGCAAAACTCTGCATTCACGATCCAAGGATAAGTCAATTTTCGTACACTGAGTCGACACAAAAAAAATCAGTCGGAACAGAATGTGCACCTTCAAGCTTGATGAACAACTTCTTGGCAAGACTTCTCAGATAGCTCTCCAGATCATCCCTCCTGCGAGTAATGCCTTCCATTTTCTCGCCCTGGACGAGATTCGCCTTCTTCCAGCGCGAGCACTCCTTGTTGGAGTCATTCAGAGCGGTCTTCAGCCTGGTATTCTCTTCTTTGAACTGGCCGACCGAAGCCAGCTTCTATTCGGCCAGAGCGGTCCTGTCGTCAGCCTCCTTACGAGCAGCAGCCAAATCCTGATCCTTCTTCGCCAGAGCTTCTCTCAGTTTTTCCGCAAAGAAATGACGATTGATTCAGAAATAGCAGAAGAGTACTCAAGCCTAAAACTGACCAGTCGACAAACTCGTCTTACCAGCGGCACCGTCTCTGACCTTTTGCAGCTCTGTCCTGGCTAGCTCCAAGTCAAGGTTCAGTTGAATCTGCTGCTTCTCCAAGTCAGCAAAGAGAGCTCCAAGATCACAAGATTTCTGAAATCAAAGGGGAGAAGTTATTTTTACAGCAAAAAACAACAAAGGCAATAAATACTAAGACTACAGTCGACTGCCGCAGTCCACCATAGTCTCGGGGACTACACCCAGTGGGTGCACTTTGCGTGCACCCACCGGTTCTGATCCCGCTCGACCGGCCCGCCGAAGTCGAGTCCAAAAAAAGGCAGAAAGAAAGAAAGTAGAACTCAGATTACAGTCGACTGCCAGTAGTCCACCGTAGTCTCGGGGACTACACCCAGTGGGTGCACTTTGCATGCCCCCACCGGTTCTGATCCCACTCAACCAGACCGAGTGGAAGAGACAAACTACCAGTTTGGTTTATACATTCGGCAAAATACAGAGACTACAGTCGACTGCCAGCAGTCCACCATAGTCTTGGGGACTACACCCAGTGGGTGCACTCAGCGTGCCCCCACTAGTCCAAAAATTCAATCGACGCACCCAGTGGGTGTATAGATGCAAAGATTTTCGGAAAGAATCTTCAGGTAGCATATCCTAACAGAACAAGGGCGACCAACTAACCTGAACGTTACTCTGGAGAGCCGAGCTGGCATCATAGGCGGCTTGGCTGGCGTCCCGCACCGTCTTCATCTTCTCCATCATAATGCCGCCTGGCGTATGGCTTCCCTAGAAGCATTCACCTCGTCCTCTGGGACATGATGGGTCGCAAAAACTGAAGGCGGGTCGACAAGGGCCTGAGTAGTCGACGAAGAAGGCAAGGCACTCGACAGTGGCACGGCAAAGGTAACAGAACCCCGATTGACGTCGCCAGTGCCCTGAACGACTGGTTCCGCCCTCGGCGTCGACTGTAGCGCCTCACTTACAGGAGCTCGCCTATTCTTCCTCGTCAAAGGCCTCTCGGGCTCTTCATCATCATCAGGGAGGTCAATAATGTTGGGAGTTGCGCAAAGTTCAATTGCCAAAATCACGTCACCCAATGATGCACATTGCAGTCGAATCGACCGAATAAAGATAGTATGGCAGAAATCATACCTGGATTAGAAGTGACCGCATCCTCCATCACCTCATCATCATCCCTGTAAGCTGAGGTCCCGGAAGTGGCAGTGCTGACAATTCCAAAGTTCGTCCAGTTAAAACAAGAAAAACAAACAGCGCGGAGCGTCGAGTGAATACAAAGAGAGACACTCACCCGGAGGCAACGGGGATATCAATCTTGATCTTCGGCAACGCCTTCCGAGTCCTCGGCTCTGCAACTTTGGGGTGCTTGGGCGCCTTCTCAGTCGGGGTTGGTGAAGAGATCCGAGGACGCTTCAAAGACTGACCAGCCTGAGCAGTTGCCTTGTCACGGGCACTCGGCCGTTCTTGGTCAAGCTTGGATCGCCTCTCCCTGTGAAGGGGCGACTCGACTTCTTCTCTATCACTTGAGTCGTCGCTTCCTCCATCCCCTTCACCATCGGAAGTCCACTCGCCACTGTCGCCACCACTCGCCTCGCCTTCCAGAGCTTGCTCTTGCTCCCCGTTGGGCATTGAATACATTTCAATAATGGCCTGAAAGAAAGCAGGGAGAACAAAGTCAGTCGATGCAATATAGGCAGCTGCGCGAGTGAATTCAGATTACAAGCAAAAACTCAGAAGCAGACCTGCTCTGGTGCATGAGACTGGTCGAATGGGGGAACTCTCCTGGCTCCCCTGGGATTGTCCTTGTTCCCGGTAATGCCCGACAGCCACTTCTCCAGTGTGTCGTCGTCGACCTCCTCCGGGTGGATCCGAGTGGAGTATTCAAGACCCGAATACATCCACATCGGATGGTCTCGAGCTTGAAGAGGCTGGATGCGCCGCTGAAGGAAGACCTCCAACAGATCCATACCAGTGACCCCGTCACGGATAAGCTGGACCACTCGATTGACCAACACCTTCACGTGAGCCTTCTCCTCTGGGAGCACCTTCAAAGGGGAGGGTTTCCTCACTCGGTCCATGGTAAACGGAGGGAGGCCAGTGGATTGCCCTGGCGTCGACTGGTCTTTACAGTAAAACCAGGTCGACTGCCATCCGCAAACTCAGTCAGAAAGAATCATGGCCGGAAAGGAGCTTTTCCCTCTCGTTTGAATGCCAAGACCCCCACACATCTGGATCACTTGGGTCCTCTCGTCACTCGGATTAGCCTTTTTCACTGTTTGGGAGCGACAAGTGAAAATATGCTTGAAAAGACCCCAGTGAGGCCGGCAACCCAGGAAATTCTCACACAAAGAAATGAAAGCGGCGAGATAAACGATTGAGTTGGCAGTAAAATGGTGGAGTTGTGCCCCAAAGAAGTTCATAAACCTTCAAAAGAAAGGGTGAGGAGGCAAGGAAAATCCACGGTTGATGTGGGTGGCAAGAAGAACACGCTCACCCTCCCGAGGTTGCGGCTCAGATTCCTTCCCCGGAAGCCGCGCCGATTCATAGGGGATCAGCCCCCCTTTGGCCAGATCGTCGAGGTCTTCTTGGGCGATCCTCGAGTGGATCCAGTCGCCCTGGATCCAGCCCTTCGGCAGGTCGGTCCGCGAAGAAGATCCGCCCCGGCTGGTCGCCTTCCCCTTTGACCTCGTCGTCGCCTTCTTTGCCCGCTCCAGAGCCGCCGTCTTCTCCTTTCCCATTGTTGCCGGCGAGACGCGTACAGAGCGGTGACGCTGGGGCGAGAGCGAGCGCAGCGGAGGGGCGTAAAGAGGAGAAGAGGTAATGGGAACGTGCTGTTCGGGAGACTCTGGTCCAACGCCTTATATGAGGCCGCTTCCGAGTGGCTGACGGGTAGGCCCAGGTGGCTCTGTCAAATCCCATAACGATCGCGTGTGTGATACGTGGCGAAAAAGGTGGCGCGGGGATTGAGGCGGCTCCGCTCTATCCCATCCGATTACTGTGGCCTCCCCCGTCCCGCGCGCTTCCCAAATTCGGATCCCACAAAATCTGCGGGCACCAAACAACTTGTCAGACCAAAGATCTCCTCCGCACCGTCACTCGGAGCCTTACAAGTAAAGAAACTCACTCGACGAAGAATTAAGAATGGATCAAGGCGACTGAAAAGGAAGTTGCTGTCGTCACTCAGGTCCGTTGATCCGAAACAAGATACGCTCACGGCATGAAAAACGAGTCGGAGGAGTTCTCAACTCCTTTCCCACTCAAACCTCAATCCATTCGGGGGCTAATGATGAAGCTATGTACCTAGGGTAGGGTCATGGACCTGTCCTAACTGCCCTACCCAAGGACATCTCTAGAAGAAATCACCTTTCAATCGACTTGGAGGTGTTCCACTCGACAGACTCGAAGACATTCGACCGAGAAGCAATCACTCGACCAAGATCCAACCACTCGACGGCCAGGAGACCTAAAGTCACTCCACACGCTAACGGTCGGTCATTAAGTAGCTTTTATGGTCATCATAGCACTTTATTACTAGCATTACCAGTAACGCTCTGCCTTAATATACATTGAACCCTTTGTAACATGGGCTGGCCGGGGTCCTGGCGCACTCTATATAAGCCACCCCCCTCCTCTGAGACAAGGGTTCGCACCCCTGTAATTCATACTCTCATAATCCAGTCGATCGACTCCGGGCTCCGAGACGTAGGGCTATTACTTCCTCCGAGAAGGGCCTGAACTCGTAAACCTTGCGTTCTTACAACTTCTCCACAGCTAAGATCTTGCCTCTCCATACTTACCCCCTACACTACTGTCAGACTTGGAACCACGACACCTGCCAAGGAGCCTCTTAGTCTTCAGAATGCTGAGCATCAAAGCTTCTCTCAAAACATTGAAGGAGTTGAAGCAGTCACTCGTGTCTATCCTCTGGCTGGTACTACACGTGCACCTCATCGTGCCCTTACTGAAGCCACTGAAAGCACCCAACGGCCCAAGAAGCGATCTCGTGTTCTCAATGACCGAGAGCTTCTGGTTGCCCTTCATCAGAAACAGGATAGGCATCATGACTGGCTGAAGCGCCAAATGCAAAGCCTCTTGGTGGACGTAAACATGATTCACAATCTTGCCACCAAGAATGCCTTTGTTGCCCATGAAACCTGTCGGTGTACATGGAAAGGACTGACACTTATGTGCTCTGAGGATGATCTTCAAGAGGATGGCTTCTCTGAACGCTTCAAGTTTGACTCCACACCTCCAAGAAGGACTGTGCTGCGACGAACTCCGTCTCTTGAAGACTCTGAGTTCTCTTCCTCCGCGGCAACTGTGAATGCCAGAGTGATCGATGACGAAGACGATGCCACTTCACCGCCCCCTACTTCTGCACGCATCGACACTGCCCCGAGTTCATCTGCACCGCCGAACAACACCGACAACCTTGCTGCTTCACCTACTCCTCCTGGGAACGTGTAGATGCTCTATGTCTTCAAACCTTTTTGGTCCTTACTGACAAAAGGGGGAGAAGCATACGAGTTTGATAGTCTTCAAGCGGGTCCATATGTGCGGTTGCTTTATGTTTTGCCTAGTGTTTACAACTCTCGTTTTGATACATTTGGTTTTTTGAGTTGTAACACTTAAACTCGATGGTCATCTGCTACTTATTTGCTATTCTATGATGCGATGATAAATTCCGCATGTGCGACGATAAATTCCGCACTTAGATCATTTTGCAGACGTCCATTTTTCATTATGCATGTCATTATCTTCACATACTTTTCATGCATGATGAATTGTCATCATAAGTTGAAGAGGATCTCCACAAGTACAACCTGCCATGTGCATTTGCATTCCAAAAGCAAATTACTTATATGCACATCTTCAGGGGGAGCCCTTGCAACTTATGAAGACAATTCCCTATCCTTTACAATTTCACACATTATATTCCCCGTTGAAAACTTCAACTAGTTTGTCATCAATCACCAAAAAGGGGAGATTGTAAGTGCATCTAGTGCCACCCCTAGTTGGTTTTGGAGTATTGACGACAAACCTAGTTGAGGGACTAATGTGTTTGTGAGAATTGCAGGATAACACAGGTACAAGTCCCTCATTGATTCGGTTTTCCTACCAGAGATGACCCCTAAAAATGTATGAAGACATTGAAGTCAAAGGTGGTATGTGAAGACATTCACATTGAAGACTATGACGAGAGAAGACATCGCGTGAAGACTATGGAGCGCGAAGACTTAGCAGTTTCGTTATTCTGTGTTTTTCTTTGTTGAGTCATAGGAACCACCGTACTGTTAACTGGGGTCCAAGAGAACCAGTCAGAATGACTAAAGTGATGCTTAACCAAAATTCTATGTCTTCGAGTGAAGACTATGAGAGCAAATCTTGTCCAGAGTTGGATAAGTCAGCTTTGCTTGTAGCCCAAGTAAAGTTGCCGTGTGTGTTTGAAATCTGACCGTTGGAACACGTGTCAATTCCTTAGTGACCCAGGGTCATTTCAGACAAATCAGGTCGGGTTGCCTAGTGGCTATAAATAGCCCACCCCCTACAACCATAAATGGTTGGCTGCTCAGAGTTAGAGTACGGCTTTTGTCGTTTGAGAGCAACCCACCTCGAAGCCTTTGAGAGAGAATTCCTTGCGAGGATAAAGCCCTAAACACCCAGAGCCAAAGAGTGTTAGGCATCACTTAAGTCTTCCTGTCTGTGTGATCTGAAGACTTATTACAATTGAGGACTGTGAATTCTCCAGCCCGTTAGGCGTCGCGTTTTGAGCATCCAAGAGTCATTGTGGATCGCCGGTGAACGAAGTCTGTGAAGGTTTGGAAGTCTACCTTGAAGACTTACCAGAGTGATTGGGCGAGGTCTGTGTGACCTTAGCTCAAGGGGAATACGGTGAGGACTAAGTGTCCTGAGCTGCGTGTTCAGGACTAGGTGTGCGGGACTGAGTGTCCTCAGGTTTAAATACCTATCCGCCCTAACCAGACGTATAGTTGTCACAGCAACTGGAACTGGTCCAACAAATCATTGTCTTCAACGAGTCACTGGTTTCATCCTTCCATTCCCTTTGCTTACTGTTGGTCTTTGTGAAGTCATTGTATGATTGCATTATCTTCTGTCTTCACTGAGTGACTGCTTGTTCTGATTGGCTTCACAATATCTTCCTACCTGATCCTTACTGCCTAGCTGCTATTTGTCATTGTGCTTTCACTTTATTCAATACTTTACTATGGTTTGCCTAGTGGCTATAAATAGCCCACCCCCTACAACCATAAATGGTTGGCTGCTCAGAGTTAGAGTACGGCTTTTGTCGTTTGAGAGCAACCCACCTCAAAGCCTTTGAGAGAGAATTCCTTGCGAGGATAAAGCCCTAAACACCCAGAGCCAAAGAGTGTTAGGCATCACTTAAGTCTTCCTGTCTATGTGATCTGAAGACTTATTACACTTGAGGACTGTGAATCCTCCAGCCGGTTAGGCGTCGCGTTCTGAGCATCCAAGAGTCGTTGTGGATCGCCGGTGAACAAAGTCTGAAGGTTTGGAAGTCTACCTTGAAGACTTACCAGAGTGATTGGACGAGGTCTGTGTGATCTTAGCTCAAGGGGAATACGGTGAGGACTAAGTGTCCTGAGCTGCGTGTTCAGGACTAGGTGTCCGGGACTGAGTGTCCTCAGGTTTAAATACCTATCTGCCCTAACCAGACGTACAGTTGTCACAGCAACTGGAACTGGTCCAACAAATCATTGTCTTCAACGAGTCACTGGTTTCATCCTTCCCTTCCCTTTGCTTACTGTTGGTCCTTATGAAGTCATTGTATGATTGCATTATCTTCTGTCTTCACTGAGTGACTGCTTGTTCTGATTGGCTTCACAATATCTTCCTACCTGATCCTTACTGCTTAGCTGCAATTTGTCACTGCGCTTTCACTTTATTGAATACTTGACTATGGTTTGCCTAGTGTAGTCTACCTTCTGCTGCATGCTAATAGGTTTATTTCTATCGGTTGTGTTCGAAACTTCCATGTTTTGAAGACTTTCCTAAAAATCGCCTATTCACCCCCCCCCCCATCTAGTCGATCACTAGCACTTTCAGCACCTCGTCACGAGTGGATGGAGCTCACGCGGTCGCTCGTACGCCCCCAGGCCCAGCAGTGGACCTGCGTTTTACTCTCCTTAATCGGTTGATGGCTTGACGACCCAATGCACCAGAAGCCTTCGTTTCGGCCTCTGGAGCAGCAACCCACATGACAGACGGCCCAGTTTTTAGCAAATGCGGGACAAATCGCTTCAAACAGGAGATCCGACAACCAAAAACATCCAGATCGCATAAACAGACGGCGAGAAATGTGAAGCGCTCAGGGGCTTGCTTTAGGTGTGGTTACGCTGTCCTTAATAACATCATGTGATTGACCGACCATGCATATGATGAAACGTTTAATTAGGCAACAATAATATAAAAGTATAGTTAAGTGACAGTTCGTCGGAAGCAATGACAGAGTTTCTCTCTTCGATGGTGTGTGTGTTTTTCTCTTTGTGGACAACCAGATCGGTCAGGGTGCTCTGTCTTGCGGGTATGCTTTGTCGGTTTTTGTCCAATTTTTCACTAATTTAACCAGGCAACACTGTTCTTCTTAATTAATAGATTGATCTTAGAAAACGTGCATTAAGTAGTTTTCATGCTTCTTTGGATAATTTATGTTTGTGCAAGAAGGCAACATGAGCACCTCCCGCTTTACTTCACTACGGATTTGACATGCATTCCTACAACTGATTTAGTTACTCCCATCCACCTCAGTCCCATCCTTCTTCAGTCCTATAAATTTCCAGCTACCCTTTTTCACGTCGTCTTTGTCATCTCCATCCTTTTATCTATCTATAAATTGTTTGCCTAGCCTCACTGCCTACCCTTGTCTGCTCGCACCGCTCTATCTTCTGCTTTGCTAACTCATTGGACTAACCATTCGTGTGGTCTATTGGAATAGGAGGCACCGGGACGTACAAATTAAGGCGAAAATGCACAAACACCGGGACATACAAATTAGTGCGGTAATATATGGACTGCAGGCATGGTAACTCATGCACAAACACCAGGTAACTTTGTCCTGAAATAAATGTTATTAAAAACATATCACGGTAACTCATGTTTAAATAACATGATAATATACACACATTAAAGTTGATAACCTACTTAGCCCAAGACTGATAATTATTTGCATAAAATAAAGTCATTAGAACATATCAGTATGCGATCTAGTTTCGTAGCTATCATCACGACTGATTTTTTATATGAAAACATTTTTTGATCAGACCAAAGGTTTAAGCTATAAAACATGTTAAAGTTTTTAAATATGGAGAATCTAGGATGATGTCGAAAACTCTAATGCATGCACGCATGTGTATGCGAAGAGAAAATTGGAGGATCTATTGTTTATGCACCGGTAATTTTTGTGTAAACAACATGATAACTTATGGGCAATTGGTAGGATAACTTGCGTAACACATGTGTGGTAACTTTTTACCTCAGAAAAACTCGTCAGAACATATCAACATGAGATCTAGTTTTGAAGGTCTCGTCGCGATGAATCTTTTATGTGAAAAGAGTTTTTCAATTGGAGCGACAGTTTGAGTTACAAAATATTTTGAATGTTGAGTTTCAGCGGAATCTTTTGCTCACATCATCAGTGTTTGTCCCTATATACTTTTACATGCACACTTAAGATTAATTAAGGAATCCAATTTTACAAACTTACAAAGTGATCATGGATCTGGACAAAGAAAGTTTAATTGTGTTTCTGTTATTGTGTAAAAAATCAATCGAAAGAAGTGGAATGGGAAAAGCGGGGTGGAACAGCTGATCGAGGGATGACGCTCGGATATGATGGTAAAAATAGAACGTTCGGCAGTTACGATGCTATTAACTGACAGTTTGCAGGAAGCCTTAGCAGTAGTGTGTGTGGGTCCTTTTGTATAGCCAAATTGGCCCGGGTGCTCTACCTTGTGGCGATAATACTAGACTCATGGACAACCAGCGACGGACTTTCACAGACGCTAGTGCATTCCCTCCTCTAATTGGCCTCCCTGATTTTAATTTGTGGGCCCCTCACTTAATTAAAACTCAATCAATCAAATCCTATCCACCCCGTAAAAGCCCGTGTGTCTAGCATTACTCATGTTGTGGGCATGATGTGCTGGTTTTTGTTCAATTTTCCAGCTTTTTCATAAAGATGACACCGTTCTTCTTAATTAATAGATTGAACTTACAATTACCCAGGCAACACTCTTGTTTTGTGGATAATTGATTGATGCTATGAGCAAGAGGGCAACATGAGCACCTCCCGCTTTACTTGATTACAGCCTCTGACACGCATTCTTACAACCGATTGTAGTTGCATATATATGTCTATCCATCATCTCAGTCCAATACTGTTCTCCAACCATTAAAATTTTCAGCTACCTTTGTCACGCTCACTTTTCCATCTCCATCCTTCTATCTATAAATTGCTCGTCAAGCCTCGTTGTCTCCCCTCATGTCCCCATTACCACTCGATCTTCCGTTTTGCTAACTTGTAATTTGCCTAACCATTCGTGAGGTCTATTGAAATAGGAGGCACCGGGACATACAAGATAAGATGAAAATGCCATCCTGGCGGAGTTCCATAGTGCATGCAAGTGGCCATGCTTTCTCGTGTCTATGCGTGAGGACCTTCTAACTGCCGTAGCTATGATCACCGAGGCAGCAGTTAATAGGTCGCCGGTTGCATTGCTAGTGGAAGAAACAAAGCGTTTACTGGGTCTAGGATGTTAGCATGGGATAGCACATGTTAGGAGAGATGAGAATCAGGTGAGCCATGAGCTTTCCATGGGTAGGGCAGCACGCACAGCCATTTGGCTCCGCCATGCACCCGTGGAAATTACCCCTTTTGTCTAACCTTGAATGTGACAACCCTGATGGATGACGGAGAAGTTCTATTTTCGCAAAAACATAAGTACGTAGTGTTTAGGTGTGAAAATTGTTATGTGTATGAGATTAAGCCGTGACGAGTACACCTGGTTCGTAGAAATCAAAGTGTTATTTCGCCATACAAACCGCCTTTGATTCGCATGCCATATGTGCTGTCAAATTCGAGGTGTACTGATCAGCGACATGAATCGTTTTCTTGAGAGGCTCCAAGGGAGACTAAACCCTAGCACCACTCTATATCCTCCCCATCTCGCTGTTGCCAGGCTGCGATGCCGGCGGCAAACAGGAGGCTGCTGATCATGGGGACTGCAGTGGAAGGTTCGGTGGACTGCAGTGGGACGGGGACAGGATGTGTGGACAAGTTGTGGTCTCAGGCAGGCAATGCTTTACAACGGCGTTGGTGTTGTTGTCTGACATTCTTCAACAATGGCTTGGCCTGACTAGGCCATCGCAGAAGTGTACGTCGGTACATGGTACAGGTTGGTGGCGAGCTCTACACCAATCTCGGACATAGCATGCGGTGGAATTGGGGATGGCATCATGTTTGCTTTGGGGCAACGAGGCGACGGTGTTGCCTCCATGTAGGAATAATGTTCTCCCCACCCTTTTCACATTCAGTTAGTGTGCTTATCACCGATGGAGAGCGTGTGGAGCTGTGTCTTTTATGGATCTTTTTCGGGATCCGGTCAGTTTTGTTTTTCAGTGGATCCATCTAGATTCGATCAACTTTCATGGTCTTCGGAGTTTATACATGCCCTTATCAGCGTTTTCTTCTTCGGGGTGGCAATTTTTCCTGGTTAACATCGGCGACTTCCATGCCACCGCTTCTACAAGCTCCTGGGTTTTTAAATATTTTAGTCTGATTGTTTTTCTCCCATTGTAATGTACGAGCATATTTGCTAGTTAAACCTAAAAACGAGAAACTGTGCCGCCTCATTAGGGACTCGCCTCGGGCGTTGTCGGCTCGTCTGTTTAACACATTTTTTTGCAGATTTCGTTTAATGCCTACAGGCCTCCAATGGAGGTCTCGCCATCACGCCTGCAGTCGTGAAGGTATTTTCTACTTGACGCCCGCCGAAGTGCACGTGAAGAAATCAAGCAATTTACCCGTTCCACCTATTTTTCTTATCATTCGTTCTGCAGGCAGTTCCATTAAAAAAAATTGCAGTTTCTTTTATTCTATCAATTTTCTCAGTTTTAGGATTGGATCTCCTTTCATATTTCCTCATTTTTGTATTCTTCCAGTTTATTTTTTATTTTGTTTTTCTTTTCCTTGTGCTTTCTATTCATGTATCTATTATTTTAATTTGTCCTATTTTTTTATTTTCCTTTTCCCTTTATTTTGTTCTCCTCTTATTTGCAAAAATAAATTGTCTAAGTTTGTATATAAATATGTGTGAAATCGCTTTTTAAAGTTTTCTGACCATTTTTCTAAAACATTAAAGATTTCCTAAACACGAGAATTTTATGATATAATGCTAATAAATTTCTTATACATGGCAACTATTTTATTTAAACATGGAGAAAATATATCTTGAACATCCTGAAAAGTGTTTGGTTTTATGTAAATGTTTCATGGACGTTTTCAATACATTGACCTAATTTTGAATGTTCATGTAAGTAAATATGTTAACATTGTTTTTGAAAATGTTCATGTTTTATGCTAAAACCAAGAACTAAAGCAAAAGCAAACCAAAAAATTGAAAAATCACATTTGAAAAATAGTTCATTTTTCCAAAGTATGTGAAACACTTTTCTGAAATATGCATGTGAACTTTGTTAAAAAATTAATTTTACTTGGTTAACTTCTGTAAAGTAAATATGGAGAAATAAAAGAAAACCAGCCAGAAGTCCAGAGGGGCAGGTAACACTCGTAGGCAAGATGGAGAACTGGGGCAGCCCAGTTGCCGAACCATCACAAAACGCTATTTCGTGTCTATAGCACCAGTTATACGCGTTTTCATGTACATTGCTCATACAAGACTCTTCGTCAGTTCTAACGATTCGGGCCATGTTTTTCTTATTTCCCTCCTGGTTTTGCGATTGCTCTATTTTCTTTTGTTATTTTGGTTAAGTTTCTTTGGGTTTTTAACCGGGTTTTGTTTGATTATCGTTTTTATTATTTTTATTTTCTCTTATTCTTTCGGTTCTTCTCTGGTTTTTTCTTCTAGTTTTTGTTTTATCCCTTATTAATTTTCGTTTTTCTTTTTCAATTTCCTTCTTTATTTCATTTTCATGAACTTTTGATTTTAAATTCGTGAATATTTTTAAAAATCATGAGCAATTTTCAAATCCGGGGGCCTTTTCTATTTCATGAACATTTTCCAAATTCCTGAACTTCTCAACAATTCGTTATTACTTTCAAATTTGGAGACTATTCAAATTTTTATTGTTTTTCAAATACTCAAACTTCATCCAAAGTCGTAAATTTTTTCAGATTCGCAAGCTTTTTGAATTTGGGATTATTATTTTCAAATTAGCAATTTTTATTAAATTTGTGACCTTATTTCGAACTTATGACCTTTTCTTTGGGTTCATGAACATTTTCCAAACTCACAAACTTTTGCAAATCGCTGAGCAGTTTTCTATTTTATGAAAATTTTCCAAATTCATGAACTTTGTCAATTGCGTGAATGTTTTTCAAATTCAATAAAAATGTTTCAAATTCTGAAACTGTTTACAAATTCATGAAATTTCTTTCTGAACTTTTTTCAAGTCGGCGAACATTTTTAACATCCATGAATTTTTTTAAGTCACGAACATTTTTTGTTCTTCACGAATAGTTTTTCTGTCACGAACCTATTTAAGACAAACCATTCTCGCACCTGGTTCGATCCACTAGTGGACGCGGATCTGACCAGATGTTGAAGCAAACCTAATATTGTTCTTTGAGGGGGCCATGTTCTATCCATCAATCCATCAACTTACCATTATGCACTTGAAGCTTTGTGCCTGACTTGAAGCAATGCTTAATCTTCTGGATTCTGTTACATAAATAGGACCTTTATCCAGGTCTTGCTTTCAAAAAAGCTTAGTTATTGACATATACCTCTCTCTGAACAGATTTGCCTAGATCACCTGCTCATTTGGGGCAGTTTTCATATCAATGTTTCCATCTACCTTATATACTAATATTCAGAAGTAGCTTGTCAACCATATTACACATCATCATTACCTCGAAGTGCCATTGGTCGAATTTTATTAGAAAATGGGATGAATCATCATTACCATTGCTTTGTTGATCAAGTAGCTATGGTTCTTTGTGCTCGTGTCTGTCCGAAATAAAATGCGTTAACATTGTCATTGCTTTTATTACCTGGAAGAGGCTGCAAAAGACACTTTGAGAGTTTGTGATGTACACCAGGGCAAGCACTTCTAGATCTAAAATGGAGACACACATAAGCCTTCTGTTCAATAGCAAATTTTCCTTTTTGCACTGTGATGTATACACCAAGGAGAATCCTTGGATGTGACCAATTTGCTCCTAATATAATGGTCTATCCAGTGTTATGTACCACGACAACATAAAAATTCATCACTTTTCTTGTTGAACGTGTATGAATATGTACACTGAGTATTGCATCTTTGTTGGTGCCATTTAAAAAGGAAAAAAAATACAAAGTACACATTTTTCTCATTTAGAAGTTATCAGATGTTCAAGATGGGCTGAAGAGACTGCTCCCGAGACTTGGCAAAGTTGTCCAAATTAGCATTTCCAAAGTGCAGTAATTTCACAAGAGCTCGGTTATCATAGAAAAATATGCAATCTCTAGACGCAAGTTGACAGTAATTTGTTGTGGCTCGCACACTTCATCCCATTCAAGTAGTTCTGAGTACTCACTTTGTTTAGTTTGGTTGCTTACAAATATTAATGTCATTTTAACAGCTGCTGGTTAAAGCATTATTTTTTACACCACTTCATTGGAATAAAATCATTTCATACTCTCGCAAGACCTACTAGTTTTTACTACTTTACTCTCTTCACTTCCTTAGCTACCAACCTACCACCTATTTATTAAGGCACATTCTTCTTACCTTCTTTATATATACTACGTTTGTCCTGCTTTATTGGTCCGCTTCGTATTTTGTGCTAAATTTTGTTCATAGATTTAACTGAAAAATGTTAGTGCATGTCACCAAAAATTATATTGTTGGATTATTATGTGAATATGATTTCCAATGATATTACTTTTGTGACATGCATTAACATTCCGTTAGTTAAATCTAAGGTCAAAGTTTGGCACAAAATACAATGAAGACCAATAAACCAGGACGGAGGTAGTACAATTCATTCATCCTCATCATCACCAGAAGTGCCAACTACTACATCGAGTCCAGTCACAAACACCTCGGCTGCTCGGTTAACAAAGAGTAGTTATTTCTGACAAAAGATAGTTAGCATGCCTTCCATGATGGATGAAGATAATCGGTTTGTCTTATAATAACTCACTAAGCTGATCTTACTTTGGAATGAGGGGTATCAGGACAAGTAAAGGAACATTTTTCACAGCGGCTGGAAAAACCGAACACACTTCCATTTGCTTTCGCCCATCATGCCATGTAGATTGCAACAACTTGCTAAGGGTATAAGAAAAAAATCTGTATGGATAAGAATTGTCTTTCCTGTCACGCTTTACCACCTTCAATCCCTACAAAAGTGATTAAAAGTCTTAATACTACTTTCTACAAGGTTTCTGCCAAGGATACTATAGAGGAGATGCTGGCCAGCAAACCCAAGAAGAGCAAAAGCAACACAGCTGCAAAGGACGTCCCAAGAGCCAGCTCTGCTAGTTAAAGACCAGTGCATCAGCAGTAGTACTTTAACACTTTATCATGTTATTAAGTTGTTCTGGTGCTGTCTTTTGTCATGTTGCATGTATGAGTGGATATGTTGAACTCTTGCTGCTGATCATACCAGTCAGATATTTTGTAAAGTTCAGTGCACCCTTCTGTGTTTACAACAGAACTATCTAACAGTTATGTCATATCTCTATGATACTCTGTATCTAGCTTTACTTAACTTGGGGCGCTCATAGTTTTGCCCATCTGAAATGGTCCTTGTTGTGGGATAATGAGTATATATTGGCTCAACGTCTTGGTCATTACAGTTTAAGGAAAATAATGACATTCAGTAATCTGCTGAGTAAAAAGTGGCATACAGTTCAGGGACAACTACAATACCAGTTTTATTATCTCTGTGAACATGGGTAAAGAGTGGACTATACTCAACTGGAACATTAGAGGGTTGAATGACCATGAGAAATGGTCTGCTATCAGGAACAAAATTGATGAATCTCAATGTGCCATTTTATGTATTCAAGAAACCAAAAGAGAGTCGATTGATAGTAGATTGATAACCCACAAGTATAGGGGATCGCAACAGTTTTCGAGGGTAGAGTATTCAACCCAAATTTATTGATTCAACACAAGGGGAGCCAAAGAATATTCTCAAGTATTAGCAGCTGCGTTGTCAATTCAACCACACCTGGAAACTTAATATTTGCAACAAAGTGTTTAGTAGTAAAGTAATATGATAGTAGTGGTAACGGTGGCAAAAGGTAATGGTAGCAAAAGTAATAATTTTTGGGTTTTGTAGTGATTGTAACAGTAGTAGCGGAAAAGTAGATAAACGAAGAACAATATAGGAAAAGCTCGTAGGCAATGGATCGGTGATAGAGAATTATGTCGGATGCGATCGATCATGTAACAGTCATTACCTAGGGTGACACAGAACTAGCTCCAGTTCATCAATGTAATGTAGGCATGTATTCCGAATATAGTCATACGTGCTTATGGAAAAGAACTTGCATGATATCTTTTGTCCTACCCTCCCGTGGCAGCGGGGTCCTATTGGAAACTAAGGGATATTAAGGCCTCCTTTTAATAGAGTACTAGACCAAAGCATTAACGCATAGTGAATACATGAACTCCTCAAACTACGGTCATCACCGGTAAGTATCCCGATTATTGTCACTTCGGGGTTAACGGATCATAAAACATAATAGGTGACTATAGACTTGCAAGATAGGATCAAGAACTCTCATATATTGATGAAAACATAATAGGTTCAGATCTGAAATCATGGCACTCGGGCCCTAGTGACAAGCATTAGGCATAGCAAAGTCATAGCAACATCAATCTCAGAACATAGTGGATACCAGGGATCAAACCCTAACAAAACTAACTTGATTACATGATAAATCTCATCTCACTCATCACCGTCCATCAAGCCTACGATGGAATTACTCACGCACGGCGGTGAGCATCATGAAATTGGTGATGGAGTAAGGTTGATGATGACGATGGCGACGGATTCCCCTCTCCGGAGCTCCAAACGGACGCCAGATTAGCCCTCCCGAGAGAGTTTAGGGCTTGGCGGTGACTCCGTATCGTAAAACGCGATGAATCCTTCTCTCTGATTTTTTTCTCCCCGAAAGTGAATATATGGAGTCAAGGTTGAGGTCGGTGGAGAATCAGGGGCCCACGAGGCAGGGGGCGCACTCAGGGGGCAGGCGCGCGCCCACCCTCGTGGACAGCGTGTGGGCCCCCTGACATGGATCTTTCTTCCAGTATTTTTTATATATTCCAAAATAATTCTCCGTTGATTTTCAGGTCATTCCGAGAACTTTTATTTCTACACAAAAATAACACCATGGCAATTCTGCTGAAAATAGCGTCAATCCGGGTTAGTTCCATTCAAATCATGCAAGTTAGAGTCCAAAACAAAGGTAAAAGTTTTTGGAAAAGTAGATATGATGGAGACGTATCAACTCCCCCAAGCTTAAACCTTTGATTGTCCTCAAGCAATACAATTGATAAACTGAAAGTGATAAAGAAAAACTTTTACAAACTCTGTTTGCTCTTGTTGTTGTAAATATGTAAAGCCAGCATTGAGGTTTTCAGCAAAGATTATGAACTAACCTTATTCACAATAACACTTAGGTCTCGTGTTTACTCATGCCAATGGCATAACCAACTAGTGAGCAATAATAATAAATCTCGGATGGCAACACTTTCTCAAAACAATCATGATATGATATGACAAGATGGTATCTCGCTAGCCCTTTCTAAGACCGCAAAACATAAATGCAGAGCACCTTTAAAGATCAAGGACTGACTAGACATTGTAATTCATGGTAAAAGAGATCCAATCAAGTCATACTCAATGTAAATTAACAGTAATGGATGCAAATGACAGCGGTGCTCTCCAACTGGTGCTTTTTAATAAGAGGATGATGACTCGACATAAAAGTAAATAGATAGGCCCTTCGCAGAGGGAAGCATGGATTTGTAGAGGTGCCAGAGCTCGGTTTTGAAATAGATATGAATAATATTTTGAGAGTTATACTTTCATTGTCAACATAACAACTGAGAGATCTCGATAACTTCCATGCTACACACATTATAGGCGGTTCCCAAACAGAATGGTAAAGTTTATACTCCCCCTCCACCAACAAGCATCAATCCATGGCTTGCCCGAAACAACGAGTGCCTCCAACTAACAAGAGTCCCGGGGGAGTTTTGTTTGCAATTATTTTGATTTGATTTGCATAAAGCATGGGACTGGGCATCCCGGTGACCAGCCATTTTCTCGTGAGTGAGGAGCGGAGTCCACTCCTCTTGAGAATAACCCGCCTAGCATGGAAGATACAGACAGCCCTAGTTGATACATGAGATGTTCGAGCATACAAAACAGAATGTTTATTTGAAGGTTTAGAGTTTGGCACATACAAATTTACTTGGAACGGCAGATAGATACCGTATATAGGTAGGTATGGTGGACTCATATGGAATAACTTTGGGGTTTATGGAGTTGGATACACAAGCAGTATTCCCGCTTAGTACAAGTGAAGGCTAGAAAAAGACTGGGAAGCGACCAGCTAGAGAGCGACAACAGTCATGAACATGCATTAAAATTAATCAACACCGAATGCAAGCATGAGTAGGATATAATGCACCATGAACATAAATATCGTAGAGGCTATGTTGATTTTGTTTCAACTACATGCGTGAACATGTGCCAAGTCAAGCCACTCGAATCGTTCAAAAGAGGATACCACCCTATCATACCACATTACAACCATTTTAATAGCATGTTGACACGCATGGTAAACCATTATAAGCTCCTAGCTAATTAAGCATGGCATAAGCAACTACAATCTATAATTGTCATTGCAAACATGTTTATTCATAATAGGCTGAATCAGGAACGATGAACTAATCATATTTACAAAAACAAGAGAGGTCGAGTTCACACCAGCTTTTCTCATCTCAATATGTTCATCATATAATCATCATTATTGCATTTGACTTGCATGACCAAGTAGTGCGGATAATAATAATAGTGCTCGTGCATTGGACTAAGCTGGAATCTGCAAGCATTTAATTCAAGAGAGAAGAAAAGGTAACATGGGCTCTTTGTTAGATCAACAATAATGCATATGAGAGCCACTCAACCTTTTCATTATGGTCTTCTCCTCTCGACCCCCAAAGAAAAGAAACAAAACTATTTACACACGAAATCTCCCAACAAGCAAAAGAAGAACGAGAAATCTTTTTGGGTTTTCCTTTTAATTATTACTACTACAGGCATGGAAAGTAAACTAACTAAAAGCTACAACTTATTTTTGTTGCTTTTTCTTAAGGTTTATCAAACACACATGAAGAAAGCATAAAAAGGGAAATAAACTAGCATGAATATTACAATGAAAAAGTATAAGCACCGACAACTAGCATGAGTGTGTGAACAGGAATGTAATGTCGGTGAGAGATATGTACTTCCCCAAGCTTAGGCTTTTGGCCTAAGTTGGTCTATGTCCACGGCTGGCCTGGCGGATACCCAAAGTTGTAGCTGGGGTCGTATTGAGATGCCGTGGCAATTGCCTGATGAGCTGCAGCTTGGAGGCGAGCTGTCTCCGCCCTCCTCTCGTACTCGATCGCCTCCTCCTGTTGGAAATATGCCCTAGAGGCAATAATAAAATGGTTATTATTGTATTTCCTTGTTCATGATAATTGTCTATTGTTCATGCTATAATTGTATTATCCGGAAACCGTAATACATGTGTGAATACATAGACCACAACATGTCCCTAGTAAGCCTCTAGTTGACTAGCTCGTTGATCAATAGATGGTCATGGTTTCCTGATCATGGACATTGGATGTCATTGATAACGGGATCACATCATTAGGAGAATGATGTGATGGACAAGACCCAATCCTAAGCCTAGCACAAGATCGTGTACTTCGTTTGCTAAAGCTTTTCTAATGTCAAGTATCATTTCCTTAGACCATGAGATTGTGCAACTCCCGGATACCGTAGGAATGCTTTGGGTGTACCAAACGTCACAACGTAACTGGGTGGCTATAAAGGTGCACTGCGGGTATCTCCGAAAGTGTCTGTTGGGTTGGCACGAATCGAGACTGGGATTTGTCACTCCGTGTAATGGAGAGGTATCTCTGGGCCCACTCGGTAGGACATCATCATAATGTGCACAATGTGACCAAGGAGTTGATCACGGGATGACATGTTACGGAACGAGTAAAGAGACTTGCCGGTAATGAGATTGAATGAGGTATCGGGATACCGACGATCGAATCTTGGGCAAGTATCGTACCGATAGACAAAGGGAATTGAATACGGGATTGATTGAATCCTCGACATCGTGGTTCATCCGATGAGATCATCATGGAACATGTGGGAGCCAACATGGGTATCCAGATCCCGCTGTTGGTTATTGGCCGGAGAGTTGTCTCGGTCATGTCTGCATGGTTCCCGAACCCGTAGGGTCTACACACTTAAGGTTCGGTGACGCTAGGGTTGTAGAGATATTAGTATGCGGTAAACCGAAAGTTTTTCAGAGTCCCGAATGAGATCCCGGACGTCACGAGGAGTTCCGGAATGGTCCGGAGGTAAAGATTTGTATATAGGAAGTCCAGTTTCGACCACCGGGAAAGTTTCGGGGGTCATCGGTATTGTACCGGGACCACCGGAAGGGTCCCGGGGGTCCACCGGGTGGGGTCACCTATCCCGGAGGGCCCCATGGGCTGAAGGGACGTGGGAACCAGCCCCTAGTGGGCTGGTGCGCCCCCCCTTGGGCCTCCCATGCGCCTAGGGTTGGAAACCCTAAGGGGTGGGGGCGCCTCCACTTGGCTTGGAGGCCAAGCCACCCCTAGGGCTGCCGCCCCCTCCCTAGATGGGATCTACATGGGGCCGGCGCCCCCCTAGGCCCCTATATAGAGTGGAGGGGAGTGAGGGCAGCCGCACCTGAAGCCCTGGCGCCTCCCTCCAGTGACACATCTTCCTCCCCGCTTGTGCTTGGCGAAGCCCTGCCGGGATCCCGCTACTTCCACCACCACGCCGTCGTGCTGCTGGATCTCCATCAACCTCTCCTTCCATTGCTAGATCAAGAAGGAGGAGATGTCTCTCCCAACCGTACGTGTGTTGAACGCGGAGGTGCCGTCCGTTCGGCGCTAGGATCATGGGTGATTTGGATCACAATGAGTACGACTCCATCAACCCTGTTCACTTGAACGCTTCCGCTTAGTGATCTTCAAGGGTATGAAGATGCAGTCCCTCTCTCTCGTTGATAGTATCTCCTAGATTGATCTTGGTGACACGTAGGAAAATTTTGAATTTCTGCTGTGATCCCCAACAGTGGCATCATTAGCTAGGTGTATGCATAGATTCTATGCACGAGTAGAACACAAAGCAGTTGTGGGCGATGATTTGTTCAATTTGCTTACCATTACTAGTCTTATCTTGATCCGGCGGCATTGTGGGATGAAGCGGCCCGGACCGACTTTACACATACGCTTACGTGAGACTGGTTCCACCGACTAACATGCACTTGATGCATAAGGTGGCTGGCGGGTGTCTGTCTCTCCCACTTTAGTCAGATCGGATTCGATGAAAAGGGTCCTTAGAAGAAGGGTAAATAGCAATTGGCATATCACCATTGTGGTTTGCGTAGGTAAGAAACGTTCTTGCTAGAAACCTATAGCAGCCACGTAAAACATGCAACAACAATTAGAGGATGTCTAACTTGTTCTTGCAGGGTATGCTATGTGATGTGATATGGCCAAAAGGATGTGATGAATGATATATGTGATGTATGAGATTGATCATGTTCTTGTAATAGGAATCACGACTTGCATGTCGATGAGTATGACAACCGGCAGGAGCCATAGGAGTTGTCTTAATTTATTTATGACCCGCGTGTTAGTGAAAACACCATGTAATTACTTTACTTTATTGCTAACCGTTAGCCGTAGTAGTAGAAGTAATAGTTGGCGAGGCAACTTCATGAAGACACAATGATGGAGATCATGGTGTCATGCCGGTGACGATGGTGTTCATGCCGTGCCTCAAAGATGGAGATCAAAGGCGCAAGATGATATTGGCCATATCATGTCACTTTATGATTTGCATGTGATGTTTGTCATGTTTTTACATCTTATTTGCTTAGAACGACAGTAGCATAAATAAGATGATCCCTCATTAAAATATCAAGAATTGTGTTCCCCATAACTGTGCATCGTTGCTAAGGTCTGTTGTTCCGAAGCACCACGTGATGATCGGGTGTGATAGGTTCTAACGTTCGCATACAACGGGTGTAAGCCAGATTTACACACGCAATACACTTAGGTTAACTTGACGAGCCTAGCATGTATAGACATGGCCTCGGAACACGGAAGACCGAAAGGTCGAACATGAGTCATATAGTGGATACGATCAACATGAAGATGTTCACCGATGATGACTAGTCCGTCTCACATGATGATCGGACACGGCTTGGTTGACTCGGATCATGTATCACTTAGATGACTAGAGGGATGTCTATCTGAGTGGGAGTTCATTAAATAATTTGATTAGATGAACTTAATTATCATGAACATAGTCAAAAGGTCTTTGCAAATTATGTCATAGCTCATGCTTTGGTTGTACTATTTTAGATATGTTCCTAGAGAAAATTTAGTTGAGAGTTGACAGTAGCAATTATGCGGACTGGGTCAGTGAACTGAGGATTGTCCTCATTGCTGCACAGAAGGGTTATGTCCTTAAGGCACCGCTCAGTGTGTTGAACCTCGAGCATCGTCTGTAGATGTTGGGAAACATCTGACATACACGTTTTGATGGCTACGTGATAGTTTAGTATGTAATACTAACGGTTTAGAATTGTGGCACCAAAGACGTTTTTGAAACATCGCAGAACATATGAGATGTTCCAAAGACTGAAATTGGAATTTCATACTAGTGCCCACGTCAAGAGGTATGAGACCTCTGACAAGTTTCTTAAGCCTGCAAACTAAGGGAGAAAAACTCAATCGTTGAGCATGTGCTCAGATTGTCTGAGTACTGCAATCGCTTGAATCAAGTGGGAGTTAATCTTCCAGATGAGATAGTGATGGTTCTCCATAGTCACTGCCACCAAGCTATTGGAGCTTCATGATGAACTATAACATATCAGGGATAGACATGATGATCCTTGAGCAACTCGCGATGTTTGACACCGCGAAAGTAGAAATCAAGTAGGAGCATCAATTGTTGATGGTTAAACCAGTAGTTTCAAGAAGGGCAAGGGAAAGAAGGGATACTTCATGAGACGGCAAATCAGTTGCTGCTCTAGTGAAGAAACCCAAGGTTGAGCCAAACCCGAGACTAAGTGCTTCTATAATGAGGGGAACGGTCACTGAAGCAAAACTACCCTAGATACTTGGTAGATGAGAAGGCTGGCAAGGTCGACAGAAGTATTTTGGATATACGTCATGTTATTGTGTACTTTACTAGTACTCCTAGTAGCACCAGGGTATTAAATACCGATTCGGTTGCTAAGCGTTAGTAACTCGAAATAAAAGGCTGCGGAGACTGGCTAAAGGTGAGATGACAATATGTGTTGTAAGTGTTTCCAAGGTTGATGTGATCAAACATCGCACGCTCCCTCTACCATCGGGATTGGTGTTAAACCGAAATAATTGTGATTTGGTGTTTGCGTGGAGCATAGACATGATTGGATTATGTTTATCGCCACACGGTTATTCATTTAAGGAGAATAATGGTTACTCTGTTTATTTGAATAATACCTTCAATGGTCTTGCACCTAAAATGAATGGTTTATTGAATCTCGATCGTAGTGATACACATGTTCATGCCAAAAGATATAAGATAGTAATGATAGTACCACGTACTTGTGGCACTGCCATTTGAGTCATGTTGGTGTAAAACGCATGAAGAAGCTCCACGTTGATGGATCTTTGGACTCACTCGTTTTTGAAAAGATTGAGACATGCGAACCATGTCTATTGGTAGATATGAATGAAGAAACTCCATACAGATGGATCGTTTGGACTCACTTGATTTTGAATCACTTGAGACATGCAAATCATACCACATGGGCAAGATGACTGAAAGACCTCGTTTTCAGTAAGATGGAACAAGAAAGCAACTTGTTGGAAGTAATACATTTTGATGTGTGCAGTCCAATCAGTGCTGAGACACGCAGTGGATATCGTTATGTTCTTACTTCACAGATGATTCGAGTAGATGCTGAGTATATTTACTTGATGAAACACAAGTCTGAATTATTGAAAGGTTCAAGTAATTTCAGAGTGAAGTTGGAGATCGTCGTGACAAGATGATAAAATGTCTATGATATAATCATAGAGATGAATATCTGTGTTATGAGTTTGGCACACAATTAAGACATTGTAGAAATTGTTTCACAACTAATACCGCCTGGAACACCATAGTGTGATGGTGTGCCCGAACATCATAACTGCACCCTATTGGATATGGTGCATACCATGATGTCTCTTGTCGAATTACCACTATCATTTATGGGTTAGGCATTAGAGACAACCGCATTCACTTTAAATAGGGCACCACACAATTCCGTTGAGACGACAGCTTATGAACTATGGTTTAGAGAAACCTGAGCTGTCGTTTCTTAAAAGTTTGGGGCTGCGACGCTTATGTGAAAAAGTTTCAGGCTGATAAGCTCGAACCCAAAGCGGATAAATGCATATTCATAGAATACCCAAAACAGTTGGGTATACCTCCTATTTCAGATCCGGAAGCAAACGTGATTGTTTCTAGAAACGGGTCCTTTCTCGAGGAAAAGTTTCTCTCGAAAGAATTGAGTGGGAGGATGGTGGAGACTTGATGAGGTTATTGAACCGTCACTTCAACTAGTGTGTAGCAGGGCACAGGAAGTTGTTCCTGTGGCACCTACAACAATTGAAGTGGAAGCTTATGATAGTGATCATGAAACTTCGGATCAAGTCCCTACCAAACCTCATAGGTCGACAAGGATGTGTACTACTTCAGAGTGGTATGTAATCCTGTCTTGGAAGTCATGTTGCTAGATAACAATGAACCTACGAGCTATGGAGAAGCGATGGTGGGCCCGGATTCCGACGAATGGCTCAAGGCCATAAAATCCGAGAGAGGATCCATGTATAAAACAAAGTATAGACTTTGAAAGAACTACTTGATGGTCGTAAGGCTATTGGGTGCAGATGGATTTTTAAAAGGAAGACGGACAATGATGGTAAGTGTCACCATTAAGAAAGCTCGACTTGTCGTTAAGATGTTTCCCGACAAGTTCAAGGAGTTGACTACGATGAGACTTTCTCACTCGTAGCGATGCTAAGAGTCTGTTGGAATTATGTTAGCAGTTACTACATTATTTATGAAATCTTGAAGATAGGATGTCAAAATATTGTTTCCTCAAGGATTTTCTTGAGGAAAGGTTGTATGTGATACAACCAGAAGGTTTTGTCAATCCTGAAAGATGCTAACAAGTATGCAAAGCTCCAGCAATCCTTCTAAGGACTGGAGTGAGCATCTCGGAGTTGGAATGTACACTTTGATGAGATGATCAAAGATTTTGGGTTTATACAAAGTTTATGAGAAACTTGTATTTCCAAAGAATTGAGTGGGAGCACTATAGAATTTTTGATGAGTATATGTTGTTAACATATTGTTGATCAGAAATGATGTAGAATTTCTAGAAAGCATGCAGGGTTATTTGAAAAGTGTTTTTCAATGGAAAATCTGGATTAAGCTACTTGAACATTGAGCATCAAGATCTATAAGGATAGATCAAAAACGCTTAATATTACTTTCAAATGAATACATACCGTGACAAGATTTTCAAGGAGTTCAAAATAGATCAGCAAAGAAGGAGTTCTTGGCTGTGTTACAAGGTGTGAGTATTGAGTAAGACTCAAGACCTGACCACGACAGAAGAGAGAGAAAGGACGAAGGTCGTCCCCTATGCTTTAGACGTAGGCTCTACAGTATTCTATGCTGTGTACCGCACCTGAAGTGTGCCTTGCCATGAGTCAATCAAGGGGTACAAGAGTGATCCAGGAATGGATCACACGACAACGGTCGAAGTTATCCTTAGTAACTAGTGGACTAAGGAATTTTCTCGATTATGGAGGTGGTAAAAGAGTTCGTCGTAAAGGGTTACGTCGATGCAAACTTTGACACTAATCTGGATGACTCTGAGTAGTAAACCAGATTCGTATAGTAGAACAGTTATTTGGAATAGCTCCAAGTAGCGCGTGGTAGCTGCATCTACAAGATGACATAGAGATTTGTAAAGCACACATGGATCTGAAAGGTTCAGACTCATTGACTAATAAACCTCTCTCACAAGCAAGATATGAACAAACCCCATGGGTGTTGGATTCATTACAATCACATAGTGATGTGAACTAGATTATTGACACTAGTGCAAGTGGGAGACTGTTGGAAATATGCCCTAGAGGCAATAATAAAATGGTTATTATTGTATTTCCTTGTTCATGATAATTGTCTATTGTTCATGCTATAATTGTATTATCCGGAAACCGTAATACATGTGTGAATACATAGACCACAACATGTCCCTAGTAAGCCTCTAGTTGACTAGCTCGTTGATCAATAGATGGTCATGGTTTCCTGATCATGGACATTGGATGTCATTGATAACGGGATCACATCATTAGGAGAATGATGTGATGGACAAGACCCAATCCTAAGCCTAGCACAAGATCGTGTACTTCGTTTGCTAAAGCTTTTCTAATGTCAAGTATCATTTCCTTAGACCATGAGATTGTGCAACTCCCGGATACCATAGGAATGCTTTGGGTGTACCAAACGTCACAACGTAACTGGGTGGCTATAAAGGTGCACTGCGGGTATCTCCGAAAGTGTCTGTTGGGTTTGCACGAATCGAGACTGGGATTTGTCACTCCGTGTAACGGAGAGGTATCTCTGGGCCCACTCGGTAGGACATCATCATAATGTGCACAATGTGGCCAAGGAGTTGATCACGGGATGATGTGTTACAGAACGAGTAAAGAGACTTGCCGGTAACGAGATTGAATAAGGTATCGGGATACCGACGATCGAATCTCGGGTAAGTATCGTACCGATAGACAAAGGGAATTGAATACGGGTTGATTGAATCCTCGACATCGTGGTTCATTCGATGAGATCATCGTCGAACATGTGGTCGGGGATATACCCCGCAGCGTAAACCGGCCGGAAGTATAACCCGGCCGGACTTGGCGGTTTACTTGAGACCCGGCTGAGACTTGGCGATTCACTGGCGACCCGCCCTAACTTGGCGGTTTACAAGCAACCCGCCTGAACATTATGACTCACTGGTAACCCGGCGGGCGGGACAGACGGATGACAAGGCCCAAGGCCCAGAAGGCCGGTTTATGCTAATGGTGGGCCGGTTTAAGAGGAAAGGTGTGAGGAATATTTTCCTTACAAGGAGTCAAGACCCGGACTTGTATCCGGTTTGTATTAAGATAGACTAGTCCTAATCCTAATAGGACTCCACATGTAACCCGCCCCTTCAACATATATAAGGAGGGGCAGGGCTCCCCAAAAGGGGACAAGATTCACAAGTTCCATGAGTTGGACAAGTTAGGTTTAGACAATAGCTCTCGAGATAGAGCAATCTTGTAACCGTGATCATCATCATCAATATCAATGAAGCAGGATGTAGGCTTTTACCTCCACCGTGAGGGGCCGAACCTGGGTAAAACATCGCGTCTCTCGTCCCGCTCAACCCCTCTCAAGCTACCACATAGATGTGTTGGCCTCGCGACTAAGTCCTGACACTAAGGACATCTGCCGTGACAAATCCATGACAGTTGGCGCCCACCATGGGGCAAGGCGCACGGTGGTGTTGAGTTCTTGGAGAGATTTCTTCAGGGATCAAGAAGCTCGCGATGTGTTAGATGAAAAAGAGCTGGTGCAGAAAGCATCATCGCCGACGAACAACCAGAATGATGTACGAGATTTGAGATGAAAGAAATTTAAGGTTGCGTTTTTTACAGCCGCCAAAAAGATCATGGCGATCCATCAAGACCGAGAAAAAGTATGGTTTGGATCAGTCGTGGCCTCGGATGTCCATAATGCAAATACCAGGAAAGATTTGCACGAAGGTAAAAGTTTATTGCCGCATGTCGCCGAGGCCGAGCGGATGAAATCGCTGGAGTCCTTGTTTTCTCTGATCGACCAATCAGATACACACGCACATAACGATCGTACTATTCCAACTAGTACTCGATCGGATCGGCCGGTGCAAATTCACATTAAAAGAAGTAAAAGAAAAAGGGAAGCAGTCAGGTCAACCACGACCCGGAAGAGGATAGGGTCGTGGGCACGGACTCCGTTGCTGCTCCGGGCTAGTTCTCGCCTCGCACCTCTGCCTCCGGTTGTCGTTGCTCCAGGCTGGTTCCTGCGTCGCCGTGCCTCGAGCGGCTGCCTCCGCTTCTCCGCCTGCCTCCGCCTGTGTGGCTCTTCGAACCGGCGCCTCGCTGGCCGGTGCCTCAGCGAGCTCACCTCCTTGCTGCTGCGAGCCGCCCTGGCCGAGGGCAGCCTGTGGACCGCTGCCAGGGCCCCGCCTCGTCGCCACCTTCGCCTTCACCTCCACAGCTGAGGCTTTGCTCCGTTTCAGTTGTGGCCGAGCCGCTGCTGCGGCCTCCACCTTTGCCACGGCCCTGCGCCTCCAGACTGCCCCTACATCCTCAAGTCGCCGAAGTTGCCGCCGCCGATCCGGCCGGCTCCGGCTTCTGCCACCACGGCCGTAGTGCTTCAGCTCGCCGCTGGCCTCCACTAGGTCAACGACCAACCATCTGCCAAGGCTTCAAACCGCCAAATCACCGGCGCCCCTCTGCCATGACCATCTCCGCGTGCCGCCTCAAATCGTCATCATCTTCGTCACCTCACCTTGGCTCCTCCTTGAGCCACCGCAACATTGCCGCAAGACAGCCCTGCTTTAAGTCACCGACCAGCTGTCCCAGTCCTTCACACCCGGTCGCCACCGCAGCCGCCGCCATCTTGTGGCCGAGCGCCTAGCTGTTTCTTATCCGGGCGGATGATTTTTTCCATCTGAATATGGTTCAAGAGAGGACCCGTTCCCTGCAGCTTATGCTAGTCCAAGACAGTTCTGTGTGGTCTTGTTGCGATCGTTTTTGCATCCAAACAGAATTGGGGATAATGCAAGACTATTCAAGGACGGATGTATCATTTCTAGGTGCTGGCAAGGATGTTGATTTGCATTCATCTGTCCGCATTCTGACTGCACCACCGCTACTGCAAGTAAAGGCCTTACAGATCAGTTGATACAGGGAGGTGTTCCAAGCAGACCTCCTAGAATGATTACCAGATTGCTCTGACAGTGTATTTCCTATAGTGCAATTTTTCTTTTTTATGGCTCTAATTCGTGGAAGGAAACATCGTTGTTTTTATGGAGGAATATTCTGCAAAAAAATATCTCAAGGGAAGATGCTTGATGCCCATAAAGTTCAGACTGCGTGATCCTCTGAGAGTATGCAATGCTTGCTACGACAGCCTCGATCCACTCCAGGCCTTATTGATCAGCTACAAACAGTACTACCATGCAACCTGCTGAACATGGCATCATGGATTGGACAAGTACGAGGAGCTGGTTGAATTTACCTGCTGGATTCTCAATAGAATATGAAATATACAAGGTACTAAAGAGACCAACTACTAGCGCACTACTAGTATATATTATTTCTATGGGTGTTACATCAAACAGAGAAACGAGACTACAAGTCTATGATTGCTGAAATATGGCGTTCCCCTGACAGAACATCAGGTGATATCTTTCCTCTTTATTTTATCAGCATATTAGTTTGTCTGAAAATAATCACTCTGTTATGTGGTATTATTTCGCAGGACCATTATTCATCACAAAGGTGTTGCAAAGGGACGTGCGTCAATATTATTTTTTGCACTAGCGCTTATTTGTGACATGCTTCTCGACGGCCGGTTCACGCGTCCACGCCGGCTTACAACGAGGAGGTTAACTCGCCCGTCCGCACCGGCTTACAACGCCGCGACCAACTCATCTGTCTGATCCCGTGGCCGACTCGTCCGTGGTTGATTTCAGCTTCACCATGGTGATCATCAACTTCACGATGGATAATTTCTGGCCTAACATATCAGGTGAAATCCATCCAGCATATTTTTATAAATTATAAATTCCTTTCTTTAAAGAGCAATTACTCCGGTTTGCAAGTTGTCCCATGCAGGATTCATACCGGTTTATACCACGGTCAAATATGGAGGGTCTCAAGCCAACTCCTCGAGTAGTCTTAAGACTCGGGGGTTACAATGACATGACTCGGGAACTCTGGGTCATTGGAGGGAATGATAACCCGGTTCCGGAGGACACCGCCATATTGATGAAAAATTAAAGGCCGTCAGAAAATTGTCGGTTCAAAATAAAGATTCTGGTTTAAAATCCGGTTCAAGAGACATCTCTCTCCCGCAAAGCTTTGAAACTCTCAAATCCAGTTCAGACATCCGGCTCAAGGACAGTCTGTCTCCCACAAAGTTTTGAAGCTTTCAAATCCGGTTTAAAGTTCCGGTTCAAAAAAAATTAATGTCTCGCAAGATTCGAGTTCTCAGAAAAATTAAAGGTTGCCAAAGAGAACTTGTTGCCATGATGCGCGGTTCAAACATGGGTATCCCACCTTATTGGCTTATCATACTATTGATCACATGGGGGCTTCTATTTCGTAAAGCAGCGTCCAGTTTACCCCTTGATTCAGCTTATCAAAGCTTTATATAACATCACTTGGGGGCTTGGTCGTATCCGAACCATAGCTACACCTCTTGATCGGCACAGTGCCACAACATCACTTGGGGGCATGGTCATATCCGAACTATAGTCACACCTCTTGATCAGCTCAAAGCCAAATCAATCCGGGGCCAAAGAGAGTGTTGTAAAACAACAACTCGAACATAGGCACCCACTGAGCACAGCTCAAAACGTTACTTGGGGATTCTTTGCTATCGCAATGAACTTAGAATCTACACTTGTAATGGGCTATCAAGCCATGGCTTGGAAGCCTGGTGTATACACGTAAAACCCCGGGTTAACCTGCCTCTTTAAGTAAGTTACTCCGCCCAGGTAAACCTGGTATGACCCTTCAAACTTTGACAAGTTACTCTAAAATACAGAACCTGAACTTGTCAAGTTAAAACGATGATTGGTTAAGGATTGAGGACCATCTTAAAAGGCTTTGCAAAAATGGTTTAACTCAGTCGCCTGGCAGCCCATGAAAAGCCTCAAATTTGGGGCCTGGCAGCCCGTGAAAAGCCTCGACTACAACGGTTTTTATTTGCCTTTTGCTAAGTTTTTCTTTTCATAAGATTTGTGATGTTTTTGACCCGGTGTTTATCAACCCGGTTAGGATGTCAACTTTAAGTTGTCAGTACAAGTTACAATCCAGAGATTATTAAGCTGGCCTAGTTTCGACTACAAGTCGCCAGCATCGAATATGGATAATCCGGTGTTTATCACAACCCGGTACGGTTTTATCATAAACTGACACAATATGGAAGGAGTTATTAGTACTCAAGATTGGGGTTATCACCCTTACTACAAAAAGTTGGTAAAACCAGCAATGTGATTCAATGTCACAGGTTTCATATTTGATTATTCTTAAGTGCAACCTTGGTTATAAACCCGGGTTATATGTTGGGCATTATGACCCGTCTGGCGGTAAACCGCCAGGACACTTTAAACTTGTTGTATACAGAAACAGGTTGAATAAAGCATGATTATAAATCACCGGCGTTTATTAACCCGGCCTGGCATTCGACTATAAGTCGCCAGTATGATGATAAATTATCCAGTGTTTATTAAATAGGTCTGGCTTTGGACTATAAGTCGTGAGTATATATATATTTGGATTGCGCCATTGGAATCATGCGCTTATAAATCACTGAGTATGTTATTCAAATCTTTAAATAGCCAACATGGCTGGATTTTTTATTATGGTTATCAACAGATGAGGTATTGAAAGTCGCTTTGGAGCAATGGCTATTATTTTATCAACGGATATGGTTTATTCTACAATGGAAGGAATAGTCCCGAGTCGCTGCAGGCTTACGACCCGACACTTGGGGCTACATTATTCAAATTGAGATTACATGCAAGTCTCATGTTGCTGCAAGCATGCACCATAACACTTGGGGGCTAATGCAAAGTCATTTTTACTAGTCTTATTGAAGACCCGACTCATCATATTATAATGAGCCGGCCCTTGGGGGCTACCAATTGCTCCTGTCAACAATTCAAGGCACACAAGTTTTCGTCCATAATATTGAAGGATCCATTGCTCAGTTGGTGAAGCACAAAGATCTTAACCTTGTGGACGTGGGTTCAAGCCCTATGATGGAAGCTACATTATAAGATGTTATTTTTATTGAAGTATATATCAAGTCCCGGTTCGGTATTATCTTACTAAGCCGGCCCTTGGGGGCTACACATCACTGCTCAAGTCTACATGATTATATTTACAAAGTCCCTGCTCATTATTGCATAATGACCCGGCCCTTGGGGGATACACTAATTGAAGTTTTTATAAGCAATTACAAGTCCCAGGTTGTTGCAAGCATGACAACCCGGTACTTGGGGGCTACATAATATGGGGTATTCAGTTTTTACTAGTGACTGGGATGAACAACATGGATTTCTTCAAAATTGGCAGTATTTATATTGAAGCAAGTCTTAAGCGATCACTTTGTTCTGCTCAAGACTTGGGGGCTACAGGTATTATATTATTATCGAAGAAATATTTTCAAATTCTCTGTTTGAGCAAACCGGATTAACCCGGCATCACCAATCATTATGACCCTGTGGCTGCAACCCGGTGTCATCAATAATCATGAACCGACGTTGGCAACAATCATGAACCGGCGTTGGCAACAATCATGACCCGGAATTATCAGTTTTTATAACCCAACAATGGTGGTAATCATAAACCGGCAAGTTCTACATCTTCAAGCCAGCTGAATATCAGTTGAATATTTGAAGACCAATATTTTTGTCAAATCAGAGCATTGAAGGCCGATTCGAATGGATTCTTTATTTACAAAATATCTTCTGCAAGCAAATTGATTATGAAGCTGGTCTATTGACTCAGATTTTCTAGAAGGAGGAAATAACAAGAATTTAAGGATGATCAGGTGCCGGTTTACAAGAATTTTTAACCTGGAGTACAACTTGTCAAAGTTGTTCTTGTGTTTGTTTACAGGATCAGTTTACCATTGATAAATCCAAGCTAAATTGGGGGCTAATGTCGGGGATATACCCCGCAGCGTAAACCAGCCGGAAGTATAACCCGGTCGGACTTGGCGGTTTACTTGAGACCCGGCTGAGACTTGGCGATTCACTGGCAACCCGCCCTAACTTGGCGGTTTACAAGCAACCCGCCTGAACATTATGACTCACTGGTAACCCGGCGGGCGGGACAGACGGATGACAAGGCCCAAGGCCCAGAAGGCCGGTTTATGCTAATGGTGGGCCGGTTTAAGAGGAAAGGTGTGAGGAATATTTTCCTTACAAGGAGTCAAGACCCGGACTTGTATCCGGTTTGTATTAAGATAGACTAGTCCTAATCCTAATAGGACTCCACATGTAACCCGCCCTTCAACATATATAAGGAGGGGCAGGGCTCCCCAAAAGGGGACAAGATTCACAAGTTCCACGAGTTGGACAAGTTAGGTTTAGACAATAGCTCTCGAGGTAGAGCAATCTTGTAACTGTGATCATCATCATCAATATCAATGAAGCAGGATGTAGGCTTTTACCTCCACCATGAGGGGCCGAACCTGGGTAAAACATCGCGTCTCTCATCCCGCTCAACCCCTCTCAAGCTACCACGTAGATGCGTTGGCCTCGCGACTAAGTCCTGACACTATGGACATCTGCCGTGACAAATCCACGACAGGAGCCAACATGGGTATCCAGATCCCGCTGTTGGTTATTGGCCGGAAAGTTGTCCCGATCATGTCTGCATGGTTCCAGAACCCGTAGGGTCTACACACTTAAGGTTCGGTGACGCTAGGGTTGTAGAGATACTAGTATGCGGTAAACCGTAAGTTGTTCAGAGTCCCGGATGAGATCCCGAACGTCACGAGGAGTTCCGGAATGGTCCGGAGGTAAAGATTTGTGTATAGGAAGTCCAGTTTCGGCCACCGGGAAAGTTTCGGGGGTCATCGGTATTGTACCGGGACCACCGGAAGGGTCCCGGGGGTCCACCGGGTGTGGCCACCTACCCCGGAGGGCCCCATGGGCTGAAGGGATGTGGGAACCAGCCCCTAGTGGGCTAGTGCGCCCCCCTTGGGCCTCCCATGCGCCTAGGGTTGGAAACCCTAAGGGGTGGGGGCGCCTCCACTTGGCTTGGAGGCCAAGCCACCCCTAGGGCTGCCGCCCCCCTCCCTAGATGGGATCTACAAGGGGCCGGCCCCCCTAGGCCCCTATATATAGTGAGGGGAGGGAGGGCAGCCGCACCTGAAGCCCTGGCGCCTCCCTCCCTCCCGTGACACCTCTTCCTCCCCGCTTGTGCTTGCCGAAGCCCTGCCGGGATCCCGCTACTTCCACCACCACGCCGTCGTGCTGCTGGATCTCCATCAACCTCTCCTTCCCTTGCTGGATCAAGAAGGAGGAGACGTCTCTCCCAACCGTACGTGTGTTGAATGCGGAGGTGCCGTCCGTTCGGCGCTAGGATCATCGGTGATTTGGATCACGATGAGTACGACTCCATCAACCCCGTTCACTTGAACGCTTCCGCTTAGCGATCTTCAAGGGTATGAAGATGCACTCCCTCTCTCTCGTTGCTAGTATCTCCTAGATTGATCTTGGTGACACGTAGGAAAATTTTGAATTTCTGCTGCGATCCCCAACACCTCCCTGGTTATAACATATCTCCCCTTTGCCTGAAAGTCAAAGAAAGTAGGAGCAGGGACAGCGACGTGATAGGTTTGTCGTCTGCCAAAGATTAGTCGGTACTGGAGGAACTGATCGTTCCTCTCAACAAACTGATGACGAACCATAGCATCATAATCTAGATAAGAAGGAGGCAACTCAATATCATTGATGTCTACTACATAACCTTCTTCTTGTAGACGTTGTTGGGCCTCCAAGTGCAGATGTTTGTAGGACAGTAGCAAATTTCCCTCAAGTGGATGACTTAAGGTTTATCAATCTGTGGGAGGCATAGGATGAAGATGGTCTCTCTCAAGCAACCCTGCAACCAAATAACAAAGAGTCTCTTGTGTCCCCAACACACCCAATACAATGGTAAATTGTATAGGTGCACTAGTTCGGCGAAGAGATGGTGATACAAGTGCAATATGGATGGTAGATATAGGTTTTTGTAATCTGAAAATATAAAATCAGCAAGGTAACTAATGATAAAACTAAGCACAAACAGTATTGCAATGCTAGGAAACAAGGCCTAGGGTTCATACTTTCACTAGTGCAAGTTCTCTCAACAATAATAACATAATTGGATCACATAACTATCCCTCAACATGCAACAAAAAGTCACTCCAAAGTCACTAATAGCGGAGAACAAATGAAGAGATTATGGTAGGGTACGAAACCACCTCAAAGTTATTCTTTTCGATCAATCTATTGGGCTATTCCTATAAGTGTCACAAACAGCCCTAGAGTTCGTAGTAAAATAATACCTTAAGATACAAATCAACCAAAACCCTAATGTCACCTAGATACTCCAATGTCACCTCAAGTATCCATGGGTATGATTATACGATATGCATCACACAATCTTAGATTCATCTATTCAACCAACACATAGAACCTCAAAGAGTGCCCCAAAGTTTCTACCGGACAGTCAAGACGAAAACATGTGCCAACCCCTATGCATAGGTTCATGGGCGGAACCCGCAAGTTGATCACCAAAACATACATCAAGTGAATCACTTGATATCCCATTGTCACCACAGATACGCACGGGAAGACATACATCAAGTGTTCTCAAATCATTAAAGACTCAATCCGATAAGATAACTTCAAAGGGAAAACTCAATATATTACAAGAGAGTAGAGGGGAAAAACATCATAAGATCCAACTATTGTAGCAAAGCTCGCGATACATCAAGATCATATCACCTCAAGAACACGAGAGAGAGAGAGAGATCAAACACATAGCTACTGGTACATACCCTCAGCCCCGAGGGTGGACTACTCCCTCCTCATCATGGAGAGCGCCGAGATGATGAAGATGGACACCGGTGAGGGATCCCTCCTCCGGCAGGGTGCCGGAACAGTGTCCCGATTGGTTTTTGGTGGCTACGGAGGCTTCTGGCGGCGGAACTCCCGATCTATTATGCTTCCCGATGGTTTTAGGGTATATGGAGATATATAGGCGAAAGAAGTCAGTAAGGGGAGCCACGAGGGCCCCACGAGGGTGGAGGGTGCGCCCAGGGGGGTGGGCGCCCCCCTGCCTCATGCTCTCCTCGTTGATCCCCTGGCGTGCACTCCAAGTCTCCCATATTGCTTTCTTTCCAAAAATAACTTTTCCGAAGGTTTCATTCCGTTTGGACTCCGTTTGATATTCCTTTTCTACGAAACACTGAAACAAGGGAAAAAACAGAAACTGGCACTGGGCTCTGGGTCAATAGGTTAGTCCCAAAAGTAATATAAAAGTGCATAATAAAGCCCATAAACATCCAAGATGGATAATATAATAGCATGGAACAATCAAAAATTATAGATACACGTTGGAGACGTATCAGCATACCCAAGCTTGATTCCTGCTCGTCCTCGAGTAGGTAAATGATAAAAACAGAATTTTTGATGTGGAATGCTTCTTAGCATTGTTCAAGATATCTTCTGATATGCCGATAAATCGGCCGATTTATCGCTTACCGGTGTTAGACCGATAGGATAAATCGGTCGATAAAGCAGCCGATATGGCGATAAATCGGCCGATATGCCGATAAACTGGCCGCTTTACCCCTTATCATGGGTCGACCGATAAGTTCCCGATAAGCGATATCCCCAACATTGCTTCTTAGCATAATTCTCAATGTAAATCTTTTTATTGTGGCATGAATATTTATATTCGAAAGATTCACGATAAAAGTTCGATGTTGACATAAAAACAATAATACTTCAAACATGCTAACCAAGCAATTATGTCTTATCAAAATAACATAGCCAAAGAAAGCTTATCCCTACAAAATCATATAGTTAGGCCATGTTTCAATATTGTCACACAAACGTTCTCATCATGCATAAACCCGATGACAAGCCGGGCAATTGGTTCATACTTTTAACGCGCTTCAGCCTTTTCAACTCTTACGCAATACATGAGCGCAAGCCGTGGATATAGCACTATGGGTGGAGTAAAGTATAATGATGGGGTTATGAGAGAAGACAAAAAGGTAGAAAGTCTCACATCGACGCGGCTAATCAATAGGCTATGGAGATGCCCATCAATTGATGTCAATGAGAGGAGTAGGGATTGCCTTGCAACGGATGCACTAGAGTTATAAATATCCGAAAGCTCAACAAAGGAAACTAAGTGGGTGTGCATCCAACTTGCTTGCTCACGAAGACCTAGGGATTTTGGGGAAGCCCATTATTGGAATATACAAGCCAAGTTCTATAATGAAAATTCTGTAGGGGAACATTGCAGAAAACAAAAAAATTCCTACGTTTCACCAAGATCAATCTATGGAGTCAACTAGCAACGAGAGGAGAGTGCATCTACATACCCTTGTAGATCGCGTGCGGAAGCATTCAAGAGAACGGGGATGATGGAGTCGTACTCGTCGTGATCCAAATCACCGATGACCAAGTGTCGAACGGACGGCACCTCCGCGTTCAACACACGTACGGAGCGGATGACGTCTCCTCCTTCTTGATCCAGCAAGGGGGAAGGAAAGGTTGATGAAGATCCAGCAGCACGATGGCGTGGTGGTGGATGCAGCAGTGATCGCAGCAGGGCTTCGCCGAGCTTCTACGAGAGGGAGAGGTGTAGCAGGGGAGAGGGAAGCGCCAAGGCTTGAGGTGCGGCTGCCCTCCCTCCCCCCTTTATATAGGCCCCCTAGGGGGGTGCGCCGGCCCTAGGAGATGGGATCTCCTAGGGGGGGCGGCCAAGGGGGTGGAGTAGCCCCAAGGCAAGTGGAGGCGCCCCCTCCCCTAGGGTTCCCAACCCTAGGCGCATGGGGGGCCCAAGGGGGGGTGCACCAGCCCACTATGGGCTGGTTCCCCTCCCCACTTCAGCCCATGGGGCCCTCCGGGATGGGTGGCCCCACCCGATGGACCCCCGGGACCCATCCGGTGGTCCCGGTACAATACCGGTGACCCCGAAACTTTCCCGATGGCCGAAACTACACTTCCTATATATAATTCTTCACCTCCGGACAATTCCGGAACTCCTCGTGATGTCCAGGATCTCATCCGGGACTCCGAACAACTTTAGGATTACTGCGTACTCATATGTATACAACCTTAAGTGTGTAGACCCTACGGGTTCGGGAGACAAGCAGACATGACCGAGATGACTCTCCGGTCAATAACCAACAGCGGGATCTGGATACCCATGTTGGCTCCCACATGCTCCTCGATGATCTCATCGGATGGACCATGATGTCGAGGACCTAATCAATCCCGTACTCAATTCCCTTTGTCAATCGATACGTTACTTGCCTGAGACTTGATCATCGGTATCCCAATACCTTGTTCAGTCTCGTTACCGGCAAGTTACTTTACTCGTACCGTAATGCATGATCCCATGATCAACCACTTGATCACATTGAGCTCATTATGATGATGCATTACCGAGTGGGCCCAGAGATACCTCTCCGTCATACGGAGTGACAAATTCCATTCTCGATTCGTGCCAACCCAACAGACACTTTCGGAGATACCTGTAATGTACCTTTATAGTCACCCAGTTACGTTGTGACGTTTGGCACACCCAAGGCACTCCTACGGTATCCGGGAGTTGCACAATCTCATGGTCTAAGGAAATGATACTTGACATGCAGAAAAGCTACAGCAAACGAACTACATGACCTTTGTGCTAGACTTAGGTTTGGGTCTTGTCCATCACATCATTCTCCTTATGATGTGATCCCGTTATCAATGACATCCCCATGTCCATAGCCAGGAAACCACGACTATCTGTTGATCAACGAGCTAGTCAACTAGAGGCTCACTAGGGACACATTGTGGTCTATGTATTCACACATGTATTACGATTTCCGGATAATACAATTATAGCATGAATAATAGACAATTATCATGAACAAGGAAATATAATAATCATTTTATTATTGCCTCTAGGGCATATTTCCAACAGTCTCCCACTTGCACTAGAGTCAATCATCTAGTTACATTGTGATGAATCGAACACCCATGGAATTCTGGTGTTGATCATGTTTTGCTCTAGGGAGAGGTTTAGTCAACGGATCTGCTACATTCAGGTCCATATGTACTTTAAGTCTCTATGTATCCATTTTGAACACTTTCATGAATGGAGTTGAAGCGACGCTTGATATGCCTGGTCTTCCTATGAAACCTGGGCTCCTTGGCAAGGGCAATAGCTCCAGTGTTTTCACAGAAGAGAGTCATCAGGCCTGACGCATTGGGTATGACTCCTAGGTCGGTAATGAACTCCTTCAACCAGACTGCTTCGTGTGCTGCCTCCGAGGCTGCCATGTACTCCGCTTCACATGTAGATCCAGCCACAATGCTTTGCTTGCAACTGCACCAGCTTACTGCCCCACCATTGAAAATATACACGTATCCGGTTTGTGACTTAGAGTCATCCAGATCTGTGTCGAAGCTAGCACCGACGTAACCCTTTACGACGAGCTCTTCGTCACCTCCATAAACGAGAAACATTTCCTTAGTCCTTTTCAGGTACTTCAGGATATTATTGACCGCTGTCCAGTGTTCCATGCCGGGATTACTTTGGTACCTTCCTACCAAACTTACGGCAAGGTTTACATCAGGTCTGGTACACAACATAGCATACATGATAGACCCTATGGCCGAGGCATAGGGGACGACACTCATCTTTTCTCTATCTCCTGCCGTGGTCGGACATTGAGCCATGCTCAATCTTGTACCTTTCAATACAAGCAAGAACCCCTTCTTTGACTGATCCATTTTGAACTTCTTCAAAATCTTGTCAAGTTACGTACTCTGTGAAAGACCAATGAGGCGTCTTGATCTATCTCTATAGATCTTGATGCCTAATATATAAGCAGCTTCTCCAAGGTCCTTCATTGAAAAACACTTGTTCAAATAGGCCTTTATGCTTTCCAAGAATTCTATATCATTTCCCATCAACAGTATGTCATCCACATACAATATGAGAAATGCTACAGAGCTCCCACTCACTTTCTTGTAAATGCAGGCTTCTCCATAAGTCTGCATAAACCCAAACACTTTGATCATCTCATCAAAGCGAATGTTCCAACTTCGAGATGCTTGCACCAGCCCATAAATCGAGCATTGGAGCTTGCACACCTTGTCAGCATTCTTAGGATCGACAAAACCTTCCGGCTGCATCATATACAATTCTTCCTTAAGGAAACCATTAAGGAATGCCGTTTTGACGTCCATTTTCCATATCTCATAATCATAGAATGCGGCAATTGCTAACATGATTCAGACGGACTTCAGCTTTGCTACGGGTGAGAAAGTCTCATCGTAGTCAACCCCTTGAACTTGTCGATAACCCTTAGCGACAAGCCGAGCTTTATAGATGGTCACATTACCATCCGCGTCTGTCTTCTTCTTAAAGATCCATTTATTTTCTATGGCTCGCCGCTCAACGGGCAAGTCAGTCAAAGTCCATACTTCGTTTTCATACATGGATCCTATCTCGGATTTCATGGCTTCCAGCCATTTGTCGGAATCCGGGCCCGCCATCGCTTCTTCATAGTTCGAAGGTTCACCGTTGTCTAACAACATGATTTCCAAGACAGGGTTGCCGTACCACTCTAGTGCAGAACGTGTCCTTGTGGACCTACGAAGTTCAGTAGCAACTTGATCTGAAGTTTCATGATCATCATCATTAACTTCCTCTCTAGTCGGTGCAGGCACCTCAGGAACGTTTTCTTGAGTTGCGCCACTTTCCGGTTCAAGAGGTAATACTTCATCAAGTTCTACTTTCCTCCCACTTACTTCTTTCGAGAGAAACTCTTTCTCTAGAAAGGATCCATTCTTGGTAACAAAGATCTTGCCTTCGGATCTGAGGTAGAAGGTATACCCAATACTTTCTTTAGGGTATCCTATGAAGACGCATTTTTTTGACTTGGGTTCGAGCTTTTCAGGTTGATGTTTCTTGACATAAGCATCGCATCCCCAAACTTTTAGAAATGACAGCTTAGGTTTCTTCCCAAACCATAATTCATACGGTGTCATCTCAACGGATTTCGACGGAGCCCTATTTAAAGTGAATGCGGCAGTCTCTAAAGCATTGCCCCAAAATGATAGCGGTAAATCGGTAAGAGACATCATAGATCGCACCATATCTAATAGAGTGCGATTACGACATTCAGACACACCATTACGCTGAGGTGTTCCAGGCGGCGTGAGTTGTGAAACTATTCCACATTTTCTTAAGTGTGTGCCAAATTCGTGACTCAAGTATTCTCCCCCACGATCTGATCGCAAGAACTTGATTTTCCTGTCACGTTGATTCTCAACCTCACTCTGAAATTCCTTGAACTTTTCAAAGGTCTCAGACTTGTGTTTCATTAAATAGACATACCCATATCTACTCAAGTCATCAGTGAGGGTGAGAACATAACGATAGCCACTGCGAGCCTCAACACTCATTGTACCGCACACATCAGTATGTATGATTTCCAATAAGTTGGTTGCTCGCTCCATTGTTCCTGAGAACGGAATCTTGGTCATTTTACCCATGAGGCATGGTTCGCACGTGTCAAATGATTCATAATCAAGAGACTCGAAAAGTCCATCTGCATGGAGCTTCTTCATGCGTTTGACACCTATGTGACCAAGGCGGCAGTGCCACAAGTATGTGGGACTATCATTATCAACCTTACATCTTTTGGTATTCACACTATGAGTATGTGTAGCATTACGCTCGAGATTCATTAAGAATAAACCATTCACCATCGAAGCATGACCATAAAACATATCTCTCATATAAATAGAACAACCATTATTCTTGGATTTAAATGAGTAGCCATCTCGAATTAAACGAGATCCTGATACAATGTTCATGCTCAAAGCTGGCACTAAATAAAAATTATTGAGGTTTAAAACTAATCCCGTAGGTAAATGTAGAGGTAGCGTGCCGACGGCGATCACAAAGCTCTTGTAGCTCGGTGGAAGCGACTGAAGGATTCTGTCAATGACTACGTCATCCGGGAGATTAACTCCCAGCTGAGTCAAGCGGTTATGTAACCCAGACATAGTGAGTATGTGCTCACTGACAGAACTGTTTTCCTCCATCTTACAGCTGAAGAACTTGTCGGAGACTTCATATCTCTCGACCCGGGCATGACCTTGAAAAACCATTTTCAGCTCTTCGAACATCTCATATGCTCCGTGTCTCTCAAAACGCTTTTGGAGCCCCGGTTCTAAGCTATAAAGCATGCCGCACTGAACGAGGGAGTAATCATCAGCACGTGTCTGCCAAGCGTTCATAACGTCTTGTTCTGCAGGGAGAGCAGGTGCTTCACCTAGCGGTGCTGGTAGGACATAATCTTTCTTGGCAGCTATGAGGATGATCCTCAGGATCCGGACCTAGTCCGTATAGTTGCTGCCATCGTCTTTCAGCTTGGTTTTCTCTAGGAACGCGTTGAAGTTGAGGACAACGTTGGCCATTTGATCTACAATACATGTTCTAAAGATTTTAGACTAAGTTCATGATAATTAAGTTCATCTAATCAAATTATTCAATGAACTCCCACTCAGATAGACATCCCTCCAGTCATCTAAGTATAACATGATCCGAGTTAACTAGGCCGTGTCCGATCATCACGTGAGACGGACTAGTCAACATCGGTGAACATCTTCATGTTGATCGTATCTTCTATACGACTCATGCTCGAGCTTTCGGTCTTCTGTGTTCCGAGGCCATGTCTGTACATGCTAGGCTTGTCAAGTCAACCTAAGTGTTTGCATGTGTAAATCTGTCTTACACCCGTTGTATGTGAAAGTTGGAATCTATCACACCCGATCATCACGTGGTGCTTCGAAACAACGAACTGTCGCAACAGTGTACAGTTAGGGGGGACACTGTCTTGAAATTATTATGAGGGATCATCTTATTTACTACCGTCGTTCTAAGTCAACAAGATGCAAAAACATGATAAACATCACATGCAATCAAATAATAGTGACATGATATGGCCAGTATCATATAGCTTCCTTTGATCTCCATCTTGGGGCTCCATGATCATCTTGTCACCGGCATGACACCATGATCTCCATCATCATGATCTCCATCATCATGATCACCATCATCGTGTCTCCATGAAGTTGCTCGCCGACTATTACTTCTACTACTATGGCTAACACGTTTAGCAATAAAGTACAGTAATTTACATGGCGTTTCTCAATGACACATAGGTCATATAAAAATAAAAGACAACTCCTATGGCTCCTGCCGGTTGTCATACTCATCGACATGCAAGTCGTGATTCCTATTACAAGAACATGATCTCATACATCACATATATATCATTCATCACAACTTTGGCCATATCACATCACAAAACACTTGCTGCAAAAACAAGTTAGACGTCCTCTAATTGTTGTTGCACATTTTTACATGGCTGCAATAGGGTTCTAGCAAGAACGTTTTCTTACCTACGCCAAAACCACAACGTGAATTGCCAATTTCTATTCACCCTTCATAAGGACCCTGTTCATCGAATCCGATCCGACTAAAGTGGGAGAGACAGACACCCGCCAGCCACCTTATGCAACTAGTGCATGTCAGTCGGTGGAACCGGTCTCACGTAAGCGTACGTGTAAGGTTGGTCCGGGCCGCTTCATCCCACGATGCCGCCGAATCAAGATAAGACTAGTAACGACAAGCAAATTGGCAATATCGACGCCCACAACTACTTTGTGTTCTACTCGTGCATAGTAACTACGCATAGACCTAGCTCATGATGCCACTTTAGGGGAACGTTGCAGAAACCAAAAAAAATCCTACGTTTCACCAAGATCAATCTATGGAGTCAACTAGCAACGAGAGGAGAGTGCATCTACGTACCCTTGTAGATCGCGTGCGGAAGCGTTCAAGAGAACGGGGATGATGGAGTCGTACTCGCCGTGATCCAAATCACCGATGACCAAGTGCCGAGCGGATGGCACCTCCGCGTTCAACACACGTACGGAGCGGATGACGTCTCCTCCTTCTTGATCCAGCAAGGGGGAAGGAGAGGTTGATGAAGATCCAGCAGCACGACGGCGTGGTGGTGGATGCAGCAGTGATCGCAGCAGGGCTTCGCCGAGCTTCTGCGAGAGGGAGAGGTGTAGCAGGGGAGAGGGAGGCGCCAAGGCTTGAGGTGCGGCTGCCCTCCCTCCCCCCTTTATATAGGCCCCCTAGGGTGGTGCGCCGGCCCTAGGAGATGGCATCTCCTAGGGGGGGGCGGCCAAGGGGGTGGAGTAGCCCCAAGGCAAGTGGAGGCGCCCCCTCCCCTAGGGTTCCCAACCCTAGGCGCATGGGGGGCCCAAGGGGGGGTGCACCAGCCCACTATGGGCTGGTTCCCCTCCCCACTTCAGCCCATGGGGCCCTCCGGGATGGGTGGCCCCACCCGATGGACCCCCGGGACCCATCCGGTGGTCCCGGTACAATACCGGTGACCCCGAAACTTTCCCGATGGCCGAAACTACACTTCCTATATATAATTCTTCACCTCCGGACAATTCCGAAACTCCTCGTGACGTCCAGGATCTCATCCGGGACTCCGAACAACTTTAGGATTACTGCGTACTCATATGTATACAACCCTAGCGTCACCGAACCTTAAGTGTGTAGACCCTACGGGTTCGGGAGACAAGCAGACATGACCGAGATGACTCTCCGGTCAATAACCAACAGCGGGATCTGGATACCCATGTTGGCTCCCACATGCTCCTCGATGATCTCATCGGATGAACCATGATGTCGAGGACCTAATCAATCCCGTACTCAATTCCCTTTGTCAATCGGTATGTTACTTGCCCGAGACACGATCGTCGGTATCCCAATACCTTGTTCAGTCTCGTTACCGGCAAGTTACTTTACTCGTACCGTAATGCATGATCTCGTGATCAACCACTTGATCACATTGAGCTCATTATGATGATGCATTACCGAGTGGGCCCAGAGATACCTCTCCGTCATACGGAGTGACAAATCCCAGTCTCGATTCGTGCCAACCCAACAGACACTTTCATAGGTACCTGTAATGTACCTTTATAGTCACCCAGTTACGTTGTGACGTTTGGCACACCCAAGGCACTCCTACGGTATCTGGGAGTTGCACAATCTCATGGTCTAAGGAAATGATACTTGACATCCAGAAAAGCTACAGCAAACGAACTACATGACCTTTGTGCTATGCTTATGTTTGGGTCTTGTCCATCACATCATTCTACTAATGATGTGATCCCGTTATCAATGACATCCCCATGTCCATAGCCAGGAAACCATGACTATCTGTTGATCAACGAGCTAGTCAACTAGAGGCTCACTAGGGACACATTGTGGTCTATGTATTCACACATGTATTACGATTTCCGGATAATACAATTATAGCATGAATAATAGACAATTATCATGAACAAGGAAATATAAAAATCATTTTATTATTGCCTCTAGGGCATATTTCCAACAAATTCCCACTAGTAAATGAAAGTGACAACATAGGGGACTCTCTATCATGAAGATCATGGTGCTACTTTGAAGCACAAGTGTGGTAAAAGGATAGTAGCATTGTCCCTCCTCTCTTTTTCTCTCATTTCTTTTTTTTATTTGGGCCTTTCTCTCTTTTTTTATGGCCTCTTTTTTTCTTTTCTTTTTTTATTCTTCGTCCGGAGTCTCATACCAACTTGTGGGGGAATCATAGTCTCCATCATCCTTTCCTCACTGGGACAATGCTCTAATAATGATGATCATCACACTTTTATTTACTTACAACTCAATAATTACAACTCAATACTTAGAACAAGATATGACTCTGTATGAATGCCTCCGGCGGTTTACCGGGATGTGCAATGATTCATGAGTGACATGTATGAAAGAATTATGAAAGGTGGATTTGCCACAAATACGATTTCAACTACATGATCATGCAAAGCAATATGGCAATGATGGAGCGTGTCATAATAAACGGAACGGTGGAAAGTTGCATGGCAATATATCTCGGAATGGCTATGGAAATTCCATGATAGGTAGGTATGGTGGCTGTTTTGAGGAAGATATAAGGAGGTTTATGTGTGATAGAGCGTATCATATCACGGGGTTTGGATGTACCGGCGAAGTTTGCACCAACTCTCAAGGTGAGAAAGGGCAATGCACGGTACCTTAGAGGCTAGAAAATTGTGGAAGGTTGAGAGTGAGTATAATCCATGGACTCACATTAGTCATAAAGAACTCATATACTTATTGCAAAAGTTTATTAGCCCTCAAAGCAAAGTACTACTAGGCATGCCCCTAGAGGGATAGATTGGTAAGAAAAGACCATCGCTCGTCCCCGACCGCCACTCATAAGGAAAGCAATAAAAGAACACCTATGTCTCAAAATTGTTACACAACTTTTACCATACGTGCATGCTACGGGACTTGCCAACTTTAACACACATATTTCTCAATTTCACAATTACTCAACTAGCACACTCTAATATTACCACCTTTACATCTCGAAACACTTATCAAGTATCTAACTTCTCATGATATTCAATGAACCTAATATGGAAGATTAATTTTAGAATTAAAGCAAATTACCATGATGTTTAAGACTCTCAAAATAATATAAGTGAAGTATGAGAGTTCATCTATTTCTTCAAAATAAATCCACCGCCGTGCTCTAAAAGATATAAGTGAAGCACTAGAGCAAACAACAAACTAGTCCGAAAGATATAAGTGAAGTTCAATGAGTAGTCGAATAATCATGCAATTACGTGAAGACTCTCTAACATTTAAGAATTTCAGATCCTGATATTTTATTCAAACAGAAAGCAAAGAAAAATAAAATGGCATTCTAAGAATGGCAAACATCATATGAAGAAGCAAAAACTTAGGATCAACCGAAACTAACCGGTAGTTGTTTGAAGAAGAAAGGTGGGATGCCAACCGGGGCATCCCTAAGCTTAGACACTTGAGAGTTCTTGAAATATTATCTTGGGATGCCTTGGGAATCCCCAAGCTTGATATTTTGTGTCTGCTTAATTCCTCTCATATCACGGTATCCCTAAATCTCAAAAGCTTCATCCACACAAAACTCAACAAGGACTCGTGAGATAAGTTAGTATAAACCATTGCAAAAACCTTATCATACTCTACTTTAGCAAATCACTCAAATTATTATTCAACATTGCATACTAAATTCCTCTGCATATTTAATAGTCCTATCCTCAAATAGGATCATTAAAGAAGCAAACATATGCAAACAATGCAAACATAACAGCAATCTGCCTAAACAGGACAGTCTGTAAAGAGTGCAGCAAGATCCATACTTCCCTAACTCCAAAAATTATGAAAGAAAATTCCCACTATAGTAAATTTATCAGAGATTAATATGCAAAAGGTTTCAACATTTTATCACATTCTGACTTTTCTAGGGAATTATTGCAACAGCGGTAAACTTTCTGTTTTCAAACAGCAACATGAAGACTTGTAAAATAGGCATATTAAAGGCTATCAATGCCACTTTTATTGAAATAGAAGATGCAAAACATTGTTATAAATAACATAAAGCAAATCCTAACAAAATAAATTGAAGCTCCAAGCAAAACACATATCATGTGGTGAATAAAAATATAGCTCCAAGTAAAGTTACCGATGAACGAAGAAGAAAGAGGGGATGCCTTCCGGGGCATCCCCAACCTTAGGCTCTTGGTTGTCCTTGAATATTACCTTGGGGTTCCTTTGGCATCCCCAATCTTAGGCTCTTGCCACTCCTTATTCCATAATCCATCAAATCTTTACCCAAAACTTGAAAACTTGACAACACAAAACTTAACAGAAAACTCGTAAGCTCCGTTAGTATAAGAAAGCAAATCACCATCATAAGGTACTGTAATGAACTCATTATAAATTCATATTGGTGTAATATATACTGTATTCCAACTTATCTATGGTTCATACCCTCCGATACTACTCATAGATTCATCAAAATAAGCAAACAACACGGTGAAAATAGAATCTGGCAAAAACAGAACAGTCTGTAGTAATCTGTAGGTTTCGACCACTTCTGAACTCATAAAATTCTCCAATAAATTGGTGGAACTGAGTAATTTATATATTAATCATCTGCAAAAATAATCAACTAAATAGCATTCTCCAGTAAAAAGGTTTAGCTAATCTCGTGAGCGCTAAATTTCTGTTTTTTACAGCATGATCATAAAGACTTCACCCAAGTCTTCCCATAGGTTCTACTTGGCACAAACACTAATTAAAACATAAAATCACATCTAAACATAGGCTAGATGAATTATTTATTACTAAAAAGGAACAGAAAGCAAGGAACAAAAATAACATTGGGTTGCCTCCCAACAAGCGCTATCGTTTAACGCCCCTAGCTAGGCATGATGATTTCAATGATGCTAACATAAAGGATAAGAATTAAAACATAAAGAGAGCATCCTGAAGAATATGACTAGCACATTTAAGTCTAACCCACTTCCTATGCATAGGGATTTTTTGAGCAAACAACTTGTGGGAAAAATAATCAATTAGCATAGGAAGGTAAAGCAAGCAAAACTTCAAGATTTTAAGCACATAGAGAGGAAACTTGGTATTATTGCAATTCCTACCAGCATATATTCCTCCCTCATAATAATTTTCAGTAGCATCATGAGTGAATTCAACAATATAACTATCACACAAAGCATTCTTTTCATGATCTACAAGCATAGAATTTTTATTACTCTCCACATAAGCAAATTTCTTCTCATGAATAGTAGTGGGAGCAAACACAACAAAGTAACTATCATGGGATTGAAAATTGAAATAAAGATGACAAGTTTCATTGTTATCATTATTCTTTAAAGCATACGTTCCATCACAATAATCATCATAGATAGGATGCACGCTTTCATCATAATAAATTTTGCTCATCAAAACTTGGGGGACAAAAAATATCATCTTCATCAAACATAGCTTCCCCAAGCTTGTGGCTTTGCATATCATTAGCATCATGGATATTCAAGGAATTCATACTAACAACATTGCAATCATGCTCATCATTCAAAGATTTAGTGCCAAACATTCTAATGCATTCTTCTTCTAGCACTTGAGCACAATTATCAGAATCCTTATTTTCATGATAGATATTAAAAACAAGCATATGAGGTACCCTTAATTCCATTTTTTGGTAGTTTTCTTTTATAGACTAAACTAGTGATAAAAGAAGAAACTAAAAGACTCGATTGCAAGATCTAAAGATATACCTTCAAGCACTCACCTTCCCGGCAACGGCGCCAGAAAAGAGCTTGATGTCTACTACACAACCTTCTTATTGTAGACGTTGTTGGGCCTCCAAGTGCAGAGGTTTGTAGGACAGTAGCAAATTTCCCTCAAGTGGATGACTTAAGGTTTATCAATCCATGGGAGGCGTAGGATGAAGACGGTATCTCTCAAGCAACCCTGCAACCAAATAACAAAGAGTCTCTTGTGTCCCCAACACACCCAATACAATGGTAAATTGTATAGATGCACTAGTTCGGCAAAGAGATGGTGATACAAGTGCAATATGGATGGTAGATATAGGTTTTTGTAATCTGAAAATATAAAAACAGCAAGGTAACTAATGATAAAACTGAGCACAAACGGTATTGCAATGCTAGGAAACAAGGCCTAGGGTTCATACTTTCAATAGTTCAAGTTCTCTCAAAAATAATAACATAATTGGATCACATAACTATCCCTCAACATGCAACAAAAAGTCACTCGAAAGTCACCAATAGCGGAGAACAAACGAAGAGATTATGGTAGGGTACAAAACCACCTCAAAGTTATTCTTTCCGATCAATCTATTTGGGCTATTCCTTTAAGTGTCACAAACATCCCTAGAGTTCGTAGTAAAATAACACCTTAAGATACAAATCAACCAAAACCCTAATGTCACCTAGATACTCCAATGTCACCTCAAGTATCCATGGGTATGATTATATGATATGCATCACACAATCTCAGAATCATCTATTCAACCAACACATAGAACCTCAAAGAGTGCCCCAAAGTTTATACCGGAGAGTCAAGACGAAAACGTGTGCCAACCCCTATGCATAGGTTCATGGGCGGAACCCGCAAGTTGATCACCAAAACATACATCAAGTGGATCACGTGACATCCCATTGTCACCACAGATACGCACGGCAAGACATACATAGAGTGATCTCAAATCATTAAAGACCCAATCCGATAAGATAACTTCAAAGGGAAAACTCAATCCATTACAAGAGAGTAGAGGGGGAGAAACATCATAAGATCCAACTATAGTAGCAAAGCCCGCGATACATCAAGATCGTATCACCTCAAGAACACGAGAGAGAGAGATCAAACACATAGCTACTGGTACATAACCTCAGCACCGAGGGTGGACTACTCCCTCCTCGTCATGGAGAGCGTCGGGATGATGAAGATGGCCACCGGTGAGGGATCCTCCCTCCGGCAGGGTGCCGGAACAGTGTCCCGATTGGTTTTTGGTGGCTACGGAGGCTTCTGGTGGCGGAACTCCCGATCTATTGTGCTCCCCAATGGTTTTAGGGTATATGGAGATATATAGGCGAAAGAAGTCGGTAAGGGGAGCCACGAGGGCCCCACGAGTTGGAGGGCGCGCCCAGGGGGTGGGCGCGCCCCTGCCCTGTGCTCTCCTCGTTGATCCCCTGACGTGCACTCCAAGTCTCCTGTATTGCTTTCTTTCCAAAAATAACCTTTCCGAAGGTTTCATTCCGTTTGGACTCTGTTTGATATTCCTTTTCTTCGAAACACTGAAACTAGGGAAAAACAGAAACTGGCACAGGGCTCTGGGTCAATAGGTTAGTCCCAAAAGTAATATAATAGTGCATAATAAAGCCCATAAACATCCAAGATGGACAATATAATAGCATGGAACAATCAAAAATTATAGATATGTTGGAGACGTATCAATCATCTCCACGTATGGGTATCTCAAGAAAGTTAGCTATACGAGTTGCATAAATTCTACCAAAGAAATCTCCATGAATACAATTATTATGCAACCTACATGCAAAAATAGCCCCCAAGTTGTATTGTTTATCTCCTAAAACAGCGCTCCTGAGAACACTAAGATCAGGTACACACATGTGACATGCTTCATCTTTACCGTTCATGCACCTTCCTATGAAGAGAGCATAATAATGTATAGCAGGAAAATGAATGCTCCCCTTGTGTTACAACTCTAGATTGCCCCACTGTAATACTAGCAAGAAAATCTCTAAATTCAGATTTGCGAGGTTCACTAACATTACCCCAATGTGGGAGTTTACAAGCAGTGTTAAAATCTTCTAAGTCCATGGTATAAGATTTATCATAAAGATCAAATAGGACAGTTTGAGAATTGCGTGATGATGAAAATTTAAACCTTCTCACAAATGAATGAGTTAAATAGAGGTATTGACGGCACTTATCTGCCACGAAGCTCTCAAGATCAGCATTGCGCACATATGCTTCAAATTCCTCCTTGATTCCTGCTTGGACCATGAAATCCTCTGACGGCCATTCCCAAGGCCGCACTTGATCTTCTCTTGGTGGTTCCTCGTCCGCATCGCGTATTGCGGGTTTGGGTCCTTGCTTCCTTGAATAACTACCTTGGTACATTTTCCTAAACATATTTCTTCCTCTGAAAAATTTCTGAAATTTTTAGTAACTCAAAATAAAAGTGAACCAAACTCAACTATATTGATAGTAATTGCTCCTATAAGTGCCTAGAGGAAATATCATGCATTACAACTACTTTTGACCATATAAATTTGACATTCAAGCCCAAGAACAAGGTCACCTAAGCAGCAAAAATTTGCAATGAATAAAGCACTAGAACAAAAACAAATTGGACCATTGGAGGAGTCACACACCAAAGAACAATCCCCCAAAGCAGTTTTGTGAATGGAGCTTTGAGCAAGGAGATTGAAAATGGAAGCAAGATGAGCTTGGACTCGGGTTTGAGCTGGCTAGTAATTTTTTTGGAGGAAGAAGGAGTGTGTGGTAGCTGGAATAAGTGGAAGGGAGCCACCATGGGCCCACGAGGCAGGGGGCGTGCCCAGGGGGTGGGCGCGCCCTGGACCCTCGTGCCCAGGTGCTTGCTCCCCCTGTTGTATTCTCAGTGCCAGATATTCTCAAATATTCTAGAAAAAAATCATACTTAATTTTCAGGGCATTTGGAGAACTTTTATTTTTGGGGTATTTTTTATTGCATGGATGATTTAGAAAACAGACAGAAAATACTATTTTTGCTTGATTTAATATAAATAACAGAGAGTACAAAGAGTTGTGTTTTCTAACTTCATCCATCTCATGCTCATCAAAAGGAATCCACTAACAAGGTTGATCAGGTCTTGTTAACAAACTCATTTCGAGTTACATGAAACCGGAGAAATTTCGAATAACACTAGGTTACCTCAACGGGGATATGCATGTCCCCAACAATAAGAATATCATATTTCTTCTTGACACTATGAAGAGGAAATTCAAAACCTCCAATAGTAATTGTTGAAATTTTTCCAATAGAATTGATACTGTCGACTTGAGGTTGTTTCCTCGGAAAGTGTACCGTATTCTTATTACCATTGACATGAAAAGTGACATTGCCTTTGGTGCAATCAATAATAGCCCGTACAGTATTCAAAAAGGGTCTTCCAAGAATAATAGACATACTATCGTCCTCGGGAATATCAAGAATAACAAAGTCCGTTAAAATAGTAACGTTTGCAACCACAACAGGCACATCCTCACAAATATCGACATGTATAGCAATTGATTTATCGGCCATTTGCAAAGATATTTCAGTAGGTGTCAACTTATTCAAATCAAGTCTACGATATAAAGAGAGAGGCATAACACTAACACCATCTCTAAGATCACATAAAGACGTTTTAACATAGTTTCCTTTAATGGAGCATGGTATAGTTGGTACTCCTGGATCTCCAAGTTTCTTTGGTATTACACCCTTAAAAGTATAATTAGCAAGCATGGTGGAAATTTCAGCTTCCGTTATCTTTCTTTTATTAGTAACAATTTCCTTCATATATTTAGTGTAAGGATTAATTTTAAGCATGTCAGTCAAATGCATATGCAAAAAGATAGGTCTAATCATTTCAGCAAAGCGCTCGAAATCCTCATCATCCTTTTTCTTGGATGGTTTAGGAGGAAAGGGCATGGGTTTCTGAACCCATGGTTCTCTTCCCTGTACCGTGCTTCCTAGCAACAAAGTCTCTCTTATCATAACGTTGATTCTTTGATTATGGGTTATCAAGATCAATAATAGGTTCAATCTCTACATCATTATTATTACTAGGTTGAGCATCAATATGAACATCATCATTAACATTATCACTAGGTTCCTGTTCATTACCAGCTTGTGTTTCAGCATCTGAAATAGAAATATCATTGGGATTCTCAGGTGTGTCTACAACAGGTTCACTAGAAGCATGCAAAGTCCTATCATTTTTCTTTTTCTTCCTTTTAGAAGGACTAGGTGCATCTGCATTAGCTCTCTGAGAATCTTGCTCAATTCTCTTAGGGTGGCCCTCACGATACAAAGGTTCCTGAGTCACTTTACCTCCTCTAGTTGCAACTCTAACAGGAAAGTCATTATTTTTACTATTAAATTCATTGAGCAAATCATTCCGAGCTTTAAGTACTTGTTCTACTTGAGTGGTAACCATAGAAGCATGTTTACTAATAAGTTTAAGTTCACCTTTAACATTATCCATATAATCACTCAAGTGTTCAATCATGTAAGCATTATGTTTCAATTCTCTACCAACGTAAGCATTAAAATCTTCTTGCTTAACCATAAAGTTATAAAATTCGTCCAAACATTGGCTAGCAAGCTTAGCAGGAGGGATTTCAGCTTTATCATATCTATAGAGAGAATTTACCTTTACTACCTGTGTCAGGTTATCGAGACCGTGTGTTTCTTCAACAGGCGGCAAATTAAGAGCATGCATTTCTTCAATAGGAGGTAAATTCTTAACATCTTCAGCTTTTATACTTTTTTCTTTCATAGATTTCTTTGCCTCTTGCATATCTTCAGGACTAAGAAATAGGATACCCCTTTTCTTCGAAGTTGGCTTAGGAGTTGGTTCAAGAAGTGTCCAATTATTTTCATTAGTCAACATATTATTCAATAGCAATTAATCTTGATCAAGAGTTCTTTCCTTGAAAAAAAATCAGCACAACTGTCCAGGTAATTTCTGGAAGCATCGGTTAGTCCATTATAAAAGATATCAAGTATTTCATTTTTCTTGAGAGGATGATTAGGCAAAGCATTAAGTAATTGGAGAAGCCTCCCCCAAGCTTGTGGGAGACTCTCTTCTTCAATTTGCACAAAATTATATATTTCCCTTAAAGCAGCTTGGTTCTTATGAACGGGGAAATATTTAGCACATAAATAGTAAATCATATCCTGGGGACTACGCACACAACCAGGATCAACAGAATTAAACCATATCTTAGGGTCACCCTGTAATGAGAACAGAAATAATTTAAGGATATAGTAGTAGCGAGTTTTCTCATCATTAGTAAACAGGGTAGCTATATCATTTCATTTAGTAAGATGTGCCACAACAGTTTAAGATTCATAGCCATAGAAAGGATCAGATTCAACCAAAGTAATTAACTCAGGATCAACAGAGAAATCATAATCCTTATCAGTAATAAAGATAGGTTAAGTAGCATAAGCAGGATCATATTTCATTCTAGCATTCAGAGATTTTTCTTTCAGCTTAGCTAATAATTTCTTTGTAACACACCGGTAGTTAAGCTACAGTAAACACACACAAATGGTGCCATGTCATCAGAATTAATTTGCCAAACCACACCTTGGTCCAAACCGAGTTCATATTCAAATTTTAAAGTAAAATCAAATAAATCATTTCTTCAGACTTCAAACAAAAGTGTTCATAATATTTCAAATAATTCACTGATATTTTTCATGAAGAAACCCCACTTGAGAGAGTTTCTAAAATGCCCCTAACTAATCGTAGAATGTACCAACAACATTTAAAGTGGTCCAATTAAATGCAAACGCAATTATAAACTTTTCCAGTTGCCTCAAACTTTTTGAGCAACCTCATAATATTCCAAAGAATTTATGTACCAAATTTAATATTTAGCAAAAAATTGTTTGGACACTCATTCAATTAGAAAACAGTGGCAAAAATTGAAAAAAAAGAAAGAAAATGCTAAAGGCCTAGTGTACTAATGGGCCATAAGTGGCTGCAGTAACACGGCCCAGCCCACCACGACCTTCTCCATCTTCCTCTATATAGGAGACACAGAGACCTGTGCGTGGCGCACATCCACGCCTCCATGGCCGCCGTGTCGACCATCCGGCGAGCCTCGAGGTGTATAAGGCCATCTCCAATCCCGAGGACAAACCCTAGACCCCCAGTTCCCTCGTTTCCCCCTCGCACTCGATCTGGAAGAGGAGCCGAAGCTTCCGTCATCGTGCCATAGTCACCGTCATGGCCATAGGCCTCCTGGACGCACGGGAAGATACCCGGGAGCTCCCTCGTCGATGACTCCTTCACCTACCTTCGCTGATTCGACCTGGGCCGCGTTGTGCGCTCGAGATCTAGCCGGTTTTTCGCCACGGCCGCCACCGTTCATCGACAAGCGCGACGCATTCGACCACTCCCGCGCTCTCTAATCACGTCCACGAGCTCCGTGATGAGCTCTTCTACCGATCCCCCTTTTTTTTCCTTCGATTCATCATCGTTTGCAGCTGTCCCCGATCTCGGTCGTCGTCGTCCATGGTCGCGCTCGAGCTCCTGTGTACGCATGCGCCTGCTCCTGGCCAACCAACCATGCTCGCGCCCCTACGCCCCGCCGCGCCCCTGCATCGTCGTGCGTGCGCCACCGCCCGCGCTACCCCCACGCGCACTTGCCGCTGCCGCCGCTGTTCTGCTATTGCTGTCGCTGCTGCCCTTTCCTGCTGCTACCTCTGCCTGGTACTGCGTCGCTGCTGCTGCCTGTAGTTGCTACTGCCGTTGGCGTTGCTTTGTTGATGCTTCCTGCATGCTGCTTCTCCCGATAGCTGCTGCTCTGCACTTGCCGCATCGTTGCTTCTGCTGCCATCGCTATTGCTGCTGTTGGTTGAGGCCGCAAGCACATTCAGGCCTCATGTGCCGTGGCCATGGCCTAGTGCCTTTGCACATGGCCGTGTGGTGGCTGGCTTGTTAGTTTAGTCTGGTTAGACTAATTAGTGATTAAGTATGGCCAAATGACATGTGGACCATGCTGATAATTAAAGGTTAAAACAAATAAAAATATATAAGCCTATGACATGTTGGACCCACTTCTATTGTTCACATGTTGACCAGTCAAATGTTGAGTAGGTCAACCCAACTACTGGACCTTGTAAGCCATTGTAGCTAAGTTGCTGTTGTGTGCACTTAGCAATTTCCTTTTAAAATCGAATTAAAACAAATTCTAAAAATGCAATAAACTTCATTAATTCATAGAAAATAATCTGTAACTCAGATGAAAATACTTGGTACATGAAAGTTGCTCAGAACGACAAGAGGAATCCGGCTACGCAACCCGTTCATCCACCACACATTCCTAGCATAGGAAACATGCAAGTTTCCCCCTCTGATTCATCTGTCCGAAAACTCGAAACACCGGGGATATTTTCCCATGTTTCCTCCCTTTACCGGTATCACCTCATACCGCGTTAGGGCACACCTAGCACCGCTACTTGTCATGTCATGCATCGTTATGCATCTATTTGCATTGTATTCATTATTTCTTCCTCCTCTTCTCTCTGGTAGACTACGAGACTGACGTCACTGCTGGTGCCCCGATCGACTACGCTGTTGACGACCCCTCTCTCTTGCCAGAGCAACCAGGCAAGCCCCCCCCTTGATCACCAGATATTGCCTACTCTTCTCTATACTGCTTGCATTAGAGTAGTGTAGCATGTTACTGCTTCCGTTAATCCTATCTTGATGCAGAGCCTGTCCTTGCTACTACTGTTGTTACCTTTACCTGCAATCCTAATGCTTAGTATAGGATTCTAGTTTATCATTAGTGGCCCTACATTCTTGTCCGTCTGCCATGCTATACTATCGGGCCGTGATCACTCGGGAGGTGATCACGGGTATATACTTATACATATATACATGCTATACAGGTGGTGACTAAAGTCGGGTCGGCTCGTAGGAGTACCCGCGAGTGATTCCGATGTTGGGGGCTGAAGGGGCAGGTGGCTCCATCCCGGTAGAGATGGGCCTGAGTTCCCGAAGGCCCCCGACTGTTACTTTGTGGCGGAGCGACAGGGCAGGTTGAGACCACCTAGGAGAGAGGTGGGCCTGGCCCTGGTCGGCGTCCGTGGTTATTTTAAAATAACACGCTTAACGAGATCTTGGTATTTGATCTGAGTCTAGCTACTGGCCTATACGCACTAACCATCTATGCGGGGACAGTTATGGGCACTCGACGTCGTGGTATCAGCCGAAGCCTTCGTGACGTCAGCGACTTTGCGGCGCGCGCCGGGTTGGACCGCGTAACGCAACTTCCTTTGTAGTGGAGGTTGCTAGGTCTGCTCTCCGGCCGCGTTCGCAACGTGCAGGTGTGCAAAGGGCGATGGGCCCAGACCCCTGCGCCATAGGATTTAGACCAGCGTGTTGACCTCTCTGTTGTGCCTAGGTAGCGCTGCGACGTGTTGATCTTCCGAGGCCGGGCATGACCCAGAAAAGTGTGTCCGGACAAAGGGGATCGAGCGTGTTGGGAAATGTGGTGCACCCCTGCAGGGAAGTTGATCTATTCGAATAGCTGTGTCCCTCGGTAAAAGGACGACCCGGAGTTGTACCTTGACCTTATGACAACTAGAACCGGATACTTAATAAAACACACCCTTCCAAGTGCCAGACAAAACCGGTGGTCTCTCTCTCACAAGGCGACGAGGGGAGGATCATCGGTTAGGTTTATGCTATGCGATGCTACTTGGTGAACTTACCATCTACTATCTTCTTCTGCTGTAAGATGGAGGTTACCAGAAGCGTAGTCTTCGACAGGATTAGCTATCCCCCTCTTATTCCGGCTTTCTGCAGTTCAGTCCACATATGATACCCTTATTCCATTTGATACCAATGCATACATATGTAGTGTAGCTCCTTGCTTGCGAGTACTTTGGATGAGTACTCACGGTTGCTTTGCTCCCTCTTTTCCCCGTTTCTATACTCGATTGCTACGACCAGACGTTGGAGCCCAGGAGCCAGACGCCACCGTCGACGACGACTACTACAACTCGGGAGGTGCCTACTACTATGTGCAGCCCGCTGACGACGACCAGGAGTAGTTTAGGAGGATCCCAGGCAGGAGGCATGCGCCTCTTTCGATCTGTATCCCAGTTTGTGCTAGCCTTCTTAAGGCATACTTGTTTAACTTATGTATGTACTCAGATATTGTTGCTTCCGCTGACTTGTCTATGATGGAGCTCTTGTATTCGAGCCCTCGAGGCCCCTGGCTTGTAATATGATGCTTGTATGACTTATTTTATTTGTTGAGTTGTGTTGTGATATCTTCCCGTGAGTCCCTGATCTTGATCTTGCACGTTTGCGTGTATGATTAGTGTACGATTGAATCGGGGGCGTCACATTCTTAAGATAACTTCTATCATTGCTAGCAAGAAAGTCTCTAGCAGTTTCTTCATCCATAACATAACCCTCAGGAACAACAGGCAATTCATATCCAGGGGGAGAATCTTCATCATCACTTTCATCAATATTATCAGTTTCAATAATTTCATTTTCTCTAGCCCTAGCAAGTTGTTCATCGAGAAATTCACCTAGTGGCACAGTAGTATCAAGCATAGAAGTAGTTTCATCATAAGTATCATGCATAGCAGAAGTGGCATCATCAATAACATGCGACATATCAGAATGAATAGCATAAGCAGGTTTAGGTGTCGCAAGCTTACTCCAAACAGAAGGTGAATCAAGTGCAGAGCTAGATGGCAGTTCCTTACCTCCCCTCGTAGTTGAGGGAAAAATCTTGGTTCTTTGATCTTTCAAGTTCTTTATAATGATAATCAGATATAAATCCCAAGTGACTCAAAGAATAGAGCTATGCTCCCCGGCAACAGCGCCAGAAAATAGTCTTGATAAACCACAAGTATAGGGGATCACAACAGTTTTCGAGGGTAGAGTATTCAACCCAAATTTATTGATTCGACACAAGGGGAGCCAAAGAATATTCTCAAGTATTAGCAGCTGAGTTGTCAATTCAACCACATCTAGAAATTTAATATCTGCAGCAAAGTGTTTAGTAGCAAAGTAATATGATAGTAGTGGTAACGGTGGCAAAAGGTAATGGTAGCAAAAGTAATATTTTTTGGGTTTTGTAGTGATTGTAACAGTAGTAGCGGAAAAGTAAATAAACGAATAACAATATAGGAAAAGCTCGTAGGCAATGGATCGGTGATAGAGAATTATGTCGGATGCGATCGATCTGTAGGAGATATGCCCTAGAGGCAGTAATAACAGTTATTTTGTATCTCCTGGTTTTCAATGAAGGTTTATGTTCCATGCTATAACTGCAATGATTCTCGAGTCTGCAAATAAAACGAGGCTTCGAGGGAAACTAATGTACACGTGTGGGATAATAAATGGTAAAATGTATTCCTAGTCAAGCCTCTATGACTGGCTCAAGTATTGCACGATGATCATGTTTTCCTGATCATGGGCATGACCATGCCGGCAATTTTGAGGGTACAATTGTTAGTAGAACACATGTGTTGAATCGACCCAATATGATGTTATGCTATGAGATACTTTCATCACAAGTTAATGGTTAATAACAGAGGGAAGTTAATGTTTGCATAATTCCTTAGACCATGAGAGTATCGAGTTTCTTCGTACTTGCTTCGTGAACTTTGGGGTTTGTTAAACGTCATCCGTAACTAGGTGGCTATTACAGCGGCTTAAGGGTTCACGGAAAAGTATGGCAAGTAACGAGATAGCTCAAGATTAGGATTTGCTCCTCCGACGATGGAGAGATATACTTGGGCCCTCTCGGTGTAATGGTATCCATCATCGTCTGGCCAGAGACCTTGTGATTTGATCACTAGGATGCCGGAACATGGAAACGAGAAAAGAGAACAAAACCGGTAACAAGGTAACTTGCATGGTGGACAAAGTGTTGTCCCATGGGAATGCAATAAATCTCACCTCGGGTATTTGTGACATATCGCGAAGCAACAGGAATAGCTCACAACAACTGCAGGTTGACTCGAATATTTCATTCGCGTGGGTATAGGGGTCAATATGGGTGTCCATGGCTCCAATGTTGATCATTGATCGGAAGGGGTTCCAGGTCATGTCTATACTTCACGGAACCTATAGGGTCACATGCTTAAGGGTCATCTATCTGCTGAATACTAGACAGGGAGTCTGAGAGAAAGTCACCGGAAAAGTTTCGGAGACAACGGAAGAGTTCCGGAGAGAGAACACCGAAAGAGTTTCGGTAAAACCAAAAAGTTGTTTCGGAATATATTATTAGGTCAAAATGGTTTCGGCACTCGCCTAGAAATTCTTAGAGGGCCCCAGAATTGGTCTGGGAACTTTTGGGAATTTTCGGAGAGAAAAAACAAAAATGTTGCAGAGCTGCCGTAACCGCCGTTGTTGCTTTCGCTGATAAAAATCACCACACCGGAAATGTTTCGGATCATGCCCAAAATAATTTTAGAGGGTGCCAGAAATGTTCTAGGACCTTCTGGAATTTTTCAGAAAAAATGTTTCGCGGAAAACATCTTGTCTCACCACGAGGGGACAAGATCCCACGAATCGGGGGTTACATGTTTGGTGGTTTTTTGTCTAGGGAGCACCCATGTTTCTAGGAGACATGTTGCTGGCTTGTTGGGGGGGGGCATGGGAGGGGCAAGGTTGTGTCTGGCCAAGGGGGTGCCTCCATGGTGTCCCCTTGGTGCCCCACTTGAGTTACCATTTCACCCTTCATGTGGGACATGTACCATGGGTGTTTTGGTATTTCCTCCACCACCCCACCACTTGCCTTGGCCTATAAAAAGAGGAGAAGGGGCTGCCATTGTCGTCATCCCTTGATCTCATACACATGCCATGCATTATCTGGCTTCTTCCCTCCCTCCCACGAAAAGAGTTTCGTAGAGCCGTAAGGCTGTCTGGGTTCCGAGAGGAACTAGTTTTGGATGGCTAAGCCCTGCCGGATAGCTGACACCGTATGTGTGCAACCCCATAGAGAGGTCGTAGTTTCGGTCTTTTGCCCGAGGGGCTGTTCGAGTGTCCTCCCAAAGGGCTGTCCGAGTCTCCTTTCGAGTTTCGAGGGTCCTCCCGAAGGGCTGTCCGCGACATCGTTTGGGGGACTGTCCGACCGCCTCCCGAAGGGCTGTTCGGCGAGGGAGTACATCCTCGCGGTTGGGAGGTTGTAAATCCTAGCTGCGGGGATCTGCACCAACGATCTCCATCGACTCTTCTTCTGCTGCGCTTCGAGTCGGTACGGAATAGATCAAACCTTGTATGCAGTCTCCATAGTGGTCCTGGGCATGCTCGCTATATCGAAATTTTTTGTTTTCTGTCGCGTTCCCAACAGTGGCATCAAGAGCCGTGCTATGCGTAGATGCATGTTATGATCTAGAATACATGGAGATGTATGGGTATTGCATAATATAATTTTGGAGTAGATGAGATCTATAGCTGAAAATTATTTATGCGGGTGACAGATGAAACCTGTTACCCGACGTTCTTGTTGCTTCCCTAGAATTTGCGTTTGCTCAATCTCGAGACAGCATGGTGGATTTGACAAAGTTCTGGCAATCCGTGATCCTGATTGATCATGGAAGTGCTATCAGTTCTTTGGGTTCTTCCATAGTCAAAAGAAAGATGAAATTCGCAGATGAAAGGGCATTGCAGATATGATCTGCACGGGGGTCATGCGTATGACTAAGTTTAGTATGGGGCTCAAGATTTAATTATCTCGTGTTTCATACACCCCGAGATGTTAATCTAGAAACTTGAATAATCATACTTGATGATAAAACGTTGGTAGCTGCGTTTTAAGTCAAAACCTTAGAAGCCACGTAAAAGAAAATTTTGCATAAACCGATTAGAGGCGTCTAACTTGGTTTTGCAGGATGTGCATGTGTTGTGGTATAGCAATGCACATATTCAATTTGATTATGTATGAGATGACTATATGATGTAATTAACATGACCTGCGTGTCATGATTTGGCATGATGGCTGGAGCCATATGATTGCACTTTAATGACCTGCGTGTCAACCTTAAGTAATGCATTTATTTTATCCGCTATGGAGATAACCGTATTATCTGGTGCATCGACAAGGTGGTGGCAATCTTCGCAAAGGTGAACACCGACGCGAATGCCAGAGACGAAGAAATACTTGACTTCTCCGTCAGAAGAGGCTATACCATATCATGCCATTATGAATTGCCTAAGATGTTTATCCCTCTTGATGCACCCTTCTTGATTGCGCGGTAGTCGCTTTTATTAGGGTGATCTCTCACTTAAAATATCAAGTAGTTAGTGTTCTCCCAAGTGCAGCACTGATGACCCACAAGTATAGGGGATCTATCGTAGTCCTTTCGATAAGTAAGAGTGTCGAACCCAAAGAGGAACAGAAGGAAATGATAAGCGGTTTCCAGCAAGGTACTCTCTGCAAGTACTGAAATAAGTGGTAACAAATAGTTTTGTGATAGGATAATTTGTAACGAGAAACAAGTAACAAAAGTAAATAAGATGCAGCAAGGTGGCCCAATCCTTTTTGTAGCAAAGGACAAGCCTGGACAAACTCTTATATGATGTAAAGCGCTCCCGAGGACACATGGAAATATCGTCAAGCTAGTTTTCATCACGTTCATATGATTCGCGTTTGATACTTTGATAATTTGGTATGTGGGTGGACCGGTGCTTGGGTGCTATTCTTACTTGAACAAGCATCCCACTTATGATTAACCTCTATTGCAAGCATCCACAACTACAACAAAAGTATTAAGGTAAACCTAACCATAGCATGAAACATATGGATCCAAATCAGCCCCTTACGAAGCAACGCATAAACTAGGGTTTAAGCTTCTATCACTCTAGCAACCCATCATCTACTTATTACTTCCCAATGCCTTCCTCTAGGCCCAAATAATGGTGAAGTGTTATGTAGTCGACGTTCACATAACACCACTAGAGGCTAGACAACATACATCTCATCAAAATATCGAACGAATACCAAATTCACATGACTACTAATAGCAAGACTTCTCCCATGTCCTCAGGAACAAAAGTAACTACTCACAAAGCATAAACATGTTCATAATCAGAGGGGTATTAATATGCATATAGGATCTAAACATATGATATTCCACCAATTAAACCAACTAGCATCAACTACAAGGAGTAATTAACACTACTAGCAACCTACTAGAACCAATCCCGGACTTGGAGACAAGAATTGGATACAAGAGATGAACTAGGGTTTTGAGATGAGATGGTGCTGATGAAGATGTTGATGGAGATTGCCCTCTCCTGATGAGAGGAGCGTTGGTGATGACGATGGCGATGATTTCCCCCTCCGGGAGGGAAGTTTCCCCGGCAGAACATCTCTGCCAGAGCCCTAGATTGGATCCGCCAAGGTTCCGCCTCGTGGCGGCGGAGTTTCGTCCGAGAAGATGGCTTTTTTCCCATCGAAAGACTTCATATAGCAGAAGATAGCCACCGGAGGGCCACCAGGGGGGCCACGAGGTAGGGGGCGCGCCCCCCACTCTCGTGGGCAGGGTGTGGCCCCCCTGGTGAAGTTCTTGCACTCAGTATTTTTTATATATTTGGAAAACATCTTCCGTGAAGTTTCAGGACTTTTGGAGTTGTGCAGAATAGGTCTCTAATATTTGCTCCTTTTCCAGCCTAGAATCCCAGCTGCCGGCATTCTCCCTCTTTATGGAAACCTTGTAAAATAAGAGAGAATATGCATAAGTATTGTGACATAATGTGTAATAACATCCCATAATGCAATAAATATTGATATAAAAGCATGATGCAAAATGGACGTATCAAGCACCGTCACAACATCTATCCTTTCGGGGTGCGCCAAGGATGCATGGGTACAAACGATTGGAGAAACATAAGGCGGGTGAGGTCAGACCTCGCAGCAAGTTCACTTGGTTGTCTAGACGTTCATGGCAGGATCGTCCTGAGCTCGGAATACACGCATCGAAAGATGAACAAGAGTCACATAGAGATGTGATCGGCAAGTTGGCCTACCAATTGAAATCCTCGTCATGAGATGATGATTCTATGACGTTGAATTGATATTTGGATCTTGAATCACTCAAAATCAATTTTGAGAGATATTGATTTGAGTGGGAGCACACTTTAGAATAAAAATGTTTATTCACTAGTGCAAATTTCATTATAAACAAAGTCTAAGTGAAACTTGTGTTTTACGTTGTAGATCAAATGGCTCGCAACACCGTGCTCAACTTCGGCCCGATGTTAGAGAGAGAGAAGTTAGCTATGACTGGAAACAACTATGCGGACTGGGTCCATAACCTGAGGATTGTCCTCGGGAGTGCTAAGAAATTGTACGTTCTTGAAACTGCTCTTCCAGCTAAACTGGCGGCAGAGGCTCCGGAAGATGAACAAAATGTCTGGGCCACTAAGGATGATGATCACAACTTAGTGCAGTGCCTCATGCTAGCTTGCATGAGTCCAGGGCTTCAAAAACGTTTTGAATTCCATAAACCCAGTGATATGATCCGGGAATTGGATGCTCTGTACAAGGAAACCGCAAAGTCTGGATGATTTGATATCATGAAGGCTTTGATGGAATGCAAGATGGCTGAGGGTAGTTCAGTTGGCGAACACGTGGTCAAAATGATTGGCTATTCTAAAAGGCTTAAAGCCATGGAATTTCCACTTCCACTTGGCCATATGATGGACATGTTGCTTTCTTCACTCCCCCCGTCTTACGACGGTTTTGTCATGAACTACAACATGATAGTGATGGAGAACACACCGGAAGAGGTGCTCGCCATGTTGAAAAATACAGAAGGAGGACTGCAGAAAAATCGCAAGCAAGTGTTGCTTGTGAATAAAACCGCTAGTTTCAAAAAGAAAGGCAAGCCAAAGAAGGGCAAGGGCGCCGATAAGACCGGCTCCCAAAGCAACTCTAAAGGCGGAGCCAAGAATGAAACTGAGTGTTTCTACTGCAAGGGCACAAGACACTGGAAGAGAAACTGCAAGAAGTATCTGGAAGATAAGAAGACCGGGAAAATCGGAAAAGGTATAATTGTTATACAGGTTAATGTCATTGACGTTTTGCTTGCTAGCGAAAATTCTAAGTCTTGGGTATTTGATACTGGATCGGTTGCTCACATTTGCAACTCGATACAGGGGCTTCTGAAGGTGCACAAGCTGGCAAAGAATGAAGTCGTAATGCGCGTCAGGAACGACACTGGGATCGCCGCTCAAGCCGTCAACATTATGCCTCTACGTCTCCCTTCAAGATTTATCTTAGAACTAAGTAACTGTTATTTTGTTCCACTGTTGTGTAGAAACATTATCTCCGGATCATGTTCAGTACACGATGGGTATTCGTACAAGTCTGAGAACAATGGTTGTTCGCTTTATCGTAAGGATATGTTTTATGGATTTGCGCCCATTGTTGGGGTCCTTTTCATACTAAATCTTGAATGTGAAAATGATGTCTTTAACGTGAATGCCAAACGCCTTAAGAAGGCTGATACCACCACCACTTACTTGTGGCATTGTCGGCTTGGCCACATCGGAAAGAAATGCATGCAAAGACTCCAGAGAGATGGAGTTTTATCGTCCTTTGATTTTGAATCATTTGACACATGTGAAGCTTGTCTGATGGGGAAAATGACCAAGACGCCGTTCATGGGTCATCCTGAACGGGCGGGTGAATTATTGGAAATAATACATAGTGATGTATGTGGTCCAATGAGTACAGCCGCACGGGGTGTGTATTTCTACTTCGTGACTTTTACTGATGATTTAAGTCGGTATGGCTATATCTACTCAATGAAGCATAAGTCGGAAACCTTTGAAAAGTTCAAAGAATTTCAGAATGAGGTAGAAAATCATCATAACAAAAGGATTAAGTTTCTGCGGTCTGATCGCAGAGGCGAATATCTTAGTCATGAGTTTGGCCAACATCTGAGTGACCGTGGAATCATTTCACAACTTACGCCTCCCAGAACTCCACAAAGAAATGGAGTATCCGAAAGACGTAGCCAAACCCCGTTGGACATGATAAGGTTGATGATGTCCCTTACAGATCTGCTGATATCTTTTTGGGGTCATGCACTAGAAACTGCCGCTCACACACTAAACAGAGCACTGTCTAACTCTATTAAGACGACACCACATGAGATGTGGAATGGGAAGAAACCCAGTTTGTCGCATCTTAAAATTTGGGGATGTGAGGTACATGTAAAACATTTACAACCTACCAAACTCAATCCCAGAGAAAACAAGTGTAACTTTGTAGGTTATCCAAGAGAAACAATTGGGTATTCCTTCTACCTACCCTCCGAGCACAAAGTGTTTGTCGCTAAAAGCGGAGTCTTTCTTGAGAAAGAATTTCTTGCCAAAGAATTAAGTGGGAGGACCGTACAACTTGATGAGATAAGTGAATCTTCAGGAACTGTTGATATGGCTAAGGAACCGGAAGAAATTCCTCTAATTATCCCTGCAACTGAGCCGGAAGTTGTCGCATATGATGCGGAGACTTCCGACAATGTTGTAACTGAACCGCGCAGATCAAGTAGGGCTATCCAGCCACCTGAGTGGTTTCATAACGAAATCTTCATTCTTGAAGACGATGAACCTGCGCACTACAAGGAAGCCATGGCGGGGCCCAGCTCAAAAGAATGGCACAAGGCCATGGGATCCGAAATGGAATCCATGTACGAAAACCAAGTTTGGAACTTGGAAGAACTTCCCGAAGGCGTAAAGTCGATTGGTTGTAAATGGATTTTCAAAAGAAGGATGGACGTGGATGGTAACATTACTATCCACAAAGCTAGACTTGTCGCAAAAGGGTTCACGAAAGTTCCAGGAGTGGACTACGACGAGACTTTCTCGCCCGTAGTTATGCTTATGTCTGTTCGGATATTGCTAGCAATTGCTGCTTATTTCGACTATGAAATATGGCAGACGGAAGTCAAAACGGCTTTCCTAAATGGAAACCTCAAAGAGGATGTATACATGATACAGCCAGAAGGTTTTGTCATTCGTGAGGATGCTGGAAAGGTATGCAAACTTTAGAAAGCCATTTATGGTCTGAAGCAAGCATCAAGGAGCTAGAACATTCGTTTTGATGAAGTGGTCAAAGAGTTTGGCTTCATCAGGAATGACGAAGAATCTTGTGTTTACAAGAAGTTTAGTAGGAGCGCAAAAGCATTTCTAATATTGTATGTGGATGACATATTGTTGATTGAAAATGACGTGATTTTTCTTAGCGAAATAAAAGACTCATTGAAAAAGAGGTTTTCAATGAAAGACTTAGGCGAAGCGGCATATGTATTGTCCATCAGAATCTATAGAGTTAGATCAAAATGCCTGATAGCGCTTAGCCAAAGCACGTACATTGACAAGGTCTTGAAAAGGTTCAACATGGAGAACTCCAAGAAAGGCCTACTCCCCATGTCACCTGGCACAGTGCTTTGCAAGAATCAGAGTCCTCGGACTTTCGATGAGCGAGTACAAATAAATGATGTTCCATATGCCTCGGCAGTTGGTTCTATTATGTATGCCATGCTATGTACAAGACCAGATGTTTCCTATGCGCTAAGTGTTAGCAGCCGGTACCAAAGTGATCCAGGGTTGGAACACTAGGCCGCAGTCAAGGGTATCCTTAAGTACCTCAGAAGGACCAAGGATTTACTCCTTGTGTACGGAGGTGATGAAGAGCTCATTGTAAGTGGTTACACTGATGCAGGCTTCATGACTGAACCAGATGACTTCAAATCTCAATCAGGCTATGTTTTCATATTGAACGGTGGCGCAGTTGATTGGAAAAGTTCCAAACAAAAGACTGTGGCAGATTCTACGACGGAGGCGGAGTATGTTGCCGCTTCCGAAGCCTCCAAGGAGGCGGTATGGATCAAGCAATTTCTTGAAGACCTTGGTGTGGTTCCAAGTGCTCTGGACCCGGTGGAGATCTATTGTGATAATAGTGGCGCCGTGGCTTAGGCAAGGGAGCCAAGTTCGCACCATAAGACAAGACATATTCAACGCAAATATAAACTCATTCGACATCATGTCGAAGAGGGTTTAGTGAAAGTACGCAAGGTTCACACGGATCTGAATGTGTCAGACCCGATGACGAAGCCTCTACCATGAGCAAAGCATGAGCAACACCGAATAGCCATTGGTGTTAGGGAAGCCATGTAACTGGATTATGACTCTAGTGCAAGTGGGAGTCTGTAGGAGATATGCTATAACGGCAATGATTCTCGAGTCTGCAAATGAAACGAGGCTTGGAGGGAAACTCATGTGAACGCGTGCGATAATAAACGGTAAAATGTATTCCTAGTCAAGCCTCTATAATTGCCTCAAGTATTGCATGATGATCCCGTTTTCCTAATCATGCGCATGACTATGCCGCAAATTTTGAGGGCAGAATTGTTAGTAGAACACATGTATTGAATCGACCCAATATGATGTTATGCTATGAGATACTTTCGTCACAAGTTAATGGTTAATAACACAGGGAAGTTAATTTTTGCATAATTCCTTAGACCATGAGAGTATCGAGTTTCTTCGTACTTGCTTCGTGAACTTTGGGGTTTGTTAAACGTCATCCGTAACTGGGTGGCTATTACAGCGGCTTATGGGTTCACGGAAAAGTATGGCAAGTAATGAGATAGCTCAAGATTGGGATTTGCTCCTCCAACGATGGAGAGATATACTTGGGCCCTCTCGGTGTAACGGTATCCATCATCGTCTGGCCAGACACCTTGTGATTTGATCACTGGGATGCCGGAACACGGAAACAAGAAAAGAGAACAAAACTGGTAACAAGGTAACTTGCATGGTGGACAAAGTGTTGGCCCACGGGAATGCAATAAATCTCACCTCGGGTATTTGTGACATATTGCGAAGCAACATGAATAGCTCACAGCAACTAGAGGTTCACTCCAATATTTCATTCGTGTGGGTATAGGGGTCAATATGGGTGTCCACGGCTCCGATGTTGATCATCGATCGGAAGGGGTTCCAGGTCATGTATATACTTCACAGAACCTATAGGGTCACATGCTTAAGGGTCATCTATCTGCTGAATACTTGACAGGGAGTCTAAGAGAAAGTCACCGGAAAAGTTTCGGAGACAACGGAAGAGTTCCAGAGAGAGAACACCGAAAGAGTTTCGGTAAAACTGGAAAGTTGTTTTGGAATGTATTATTAGGTCAAAATGGTTTTGGCACTCGCCTGGAAATTCTTAGAGGGCCCCAGAATTGGTCTGGGAACTTTTTGGAATTTTCGGAGAGAAAAACCGAAAATGTTCCGGAGCTGTCGTAACCGCCGTTGTTGCTTTTCGATGATAAAAATCACCACAACGGAAATGTTTCGGAACATGCCTAGAATAATTTTAGAGGGTGCCAGAAATGTTCCGGGACCTTCTGGAATTTTTTAGAAAAAATGTTTCACAAAAAAAATCTTGTCTCAGCACGAGGGGGCACCCATGTTTCTAGGAGACATGTCCGTGGCTTTTTGTCTAGGGAGCACCCATGTTTCTAGGAGACAGGTTGGTGGTTTGTTGCCCCCCCCCCCCATGTGAGGGGCAAGGTTGTGTCTGGCCAAGGGGGTGCCTCCATTGTGTCGCCTTGGTGCCCCACTTGAGTTACCATTTCACCCTTCATGTGGGACATGTAGCATGGGTGTTTTGGTATTTCCTCCACCACCCCACCCCTTGCCTTGGCCTAGAAAAGGAGGAGAATGGGCTGCCATTCTCCTCATCCCTTGCTCTCATACAGATGCCACGCATTATCTGGCTTCTTCTCTCCCTCCCACGAAAAGAGTTTCGTAGAGCTGTAAGGTTGTCTGGGTACCGGCAGGAACTAGTTCTGGACGGCGAAGCCCTGCTGGATAGCTGACACCGTATGTGTGCAACCCCGTTGAGAGGTCTTAGTTTCGGTCTTTTGCCCGAGGGGCTGTTCGAATGTCCTCCCGAAGGGCTATCTGAGTCTCCGTTCGAGTTTCGAGGGTCCTCCCGAAGGGCTGTCCGCGACATCGTCCAGGGGACTATCTGACCGCCTCCCGAAGGGTTGTCCGGCGAGGGAGTACATCCTCATGGTTGGGAGGTTGTAAATCCTAGCTGCGGGGATCTGCACCAACGATCTCCACCGACTCTTCTTCCGCTGCGCTTCGAGTCGGTACAGAACAGATCAAACCTTGTATGCAGTCTCCATAGTGGTCCTCGGCGTGCTCGCTATATCGAAATTTTTTGTTTTTTGTTGCGTTCCCCTACACGATCATGTAACAGTCATAACCTAGGGTGACACAGAACTAGCTCCAGTTCATCAATGTAATGTAAGCATGTATTCCGAATATAGTCATACGTGCTTATGGAAAAGAACTTGCATGACATCTTTTGTCCTACCCTCCCGTGGCAGCGGGGTCCTATTGGAAACTAAGGGATATTAAGGCCTCCTTTTAATATAGTACGGGACCAAAGCATTAACACATAATGAATACATGAACTCCTCAAACTACGGTCATCACCGGTAATTATCCCGATTATTGTCACTTCAGGGTTAACAGATCATAACACATAATAGGTGACTATAGACTTGCAAGATAGGATCAAGAACTCTCATATATTGATGAAAACATAATAGGTTCAGATTTGAAATCATGGCACTCGGGCCCTAGTGACAAGCATTAAGCATAGCAAAGTCATAGAAACATCAATCTCAGAACATAGTGGATACTAGGGATCAAACCCTAACAAAACTAACTCGATTACATGATAAATCTCATCTCACCCATCACCATCCAGCAAGCCTACGATGGAATTACTCACGCACGACAGTGAGCATCATGAAATTGATGATGGAGGAAGGTTGACGATGACGATGGCAACAGATTCCCCTCTCCGGAGCCCCGAACGGACGCCAGATTAGCCCTCCCGAGAGAGTTTAGGGCTTGGCGGTGGCTCCGTATCGTAAAACGCGATGAATCCTTCTCTCTGATTTTTTTCTCCCCGAAAGTGAATATATGGAGTCAAGGTTGAGGTCGGTGGAGAATCAGGGGCCCACAAGGCAGGGGGCGCACTCAGGGGGCAGGCGCGCGCCCACCCTCGTGGACAGCGTGTGGGCCCCCTGACATGGATCTTTCTTCCAGTATTTTTTATATATTCCAAAATAATTCTCCATTGATTTTTAGGCCATTCTGAGAACTTTTATTTCTGCACAAAAATTACACCATGGCAATTCTGCTAAAAACAGCGTTAGTCCGGGTTAGTTCCATTCAAATCATGCAAGTTAGAGTCCAAAACAAGGGCAAAATTGTTTGGAAAAGTAGATACGACGGAGACGTATCATAGATATCTTCAGAACATTTGTCCAAGAAGACTCAATAAATTTGAATTTCTTCCATCTGTGGGAGCCTCTAGGACTGTTAATTGTTGGGAATGAGCAGGTTTTCAAGGGTCAACTATTTCATACCAACAATTATTCTATCTTTGCTTCCTTCACTTCTACACATAATGGAGATAAATGGATCTTGAGAAATATTTATGGGCCTAGCCAACAGGAAGAGAGACCCAAATTTATTGATTGGTTTAGGAACTTCCAAACTCCTGAGGATAGTAACTGGATGGTTCTTGGGGATTTTAATCATATTAGATACCCACACAACAGAAATCTGGAGGGAGGCAATGTTCATGATATATAGTCATTCAATGAGGCTATCAGCAATTTATCACTGATTGAGATTCCTATCAAAGGCAGAAACTTTACGTGGAGCAATATGTAGGATTGGCCATGCTACCTCTTGAACATTGTGTTGGTTTTCCCTTGAAGAGGAAAGGGTGGTGCAGTAAAGTAGCATAAGTATTTCCCTCAGTTTTTGAGAACCAATGTTTCAATCCAGTAGGATACCACGCGCGAGTCACCTCGTACCTACACAAACAAATAAGAACCTCACAGCCAACGCGATAAAGGGGTTGTCAATCCCTTCACGGTCACTTCCAAGAGTGAGATCTGATAGAGATGATAATAATAAGATAAGTATTTTTGGTATTTCTATGATATAGATTGAAAGTAAAATATTGCAAAATGAACGGTAATGGAAATAGCGGTAGATTAATATGGTGGAAGATAGACCCGGGGGCCATAGGTTTCACTAGTGGCTTCTCTCAAGATAGCATAAATATTACGGTGGGTGAACAAATTATTGTCGAGAAATTGATAGAAAAGCAAATAATTATGAGAATATCTAGGCACGATCATGTATATAGGAATCACGTCCGAGACAAGTAGACTAAAACGATTTTGCATCTACTACTATTACTCCACACATCGACCGATATCCAGCATGAATCTAGAGTATTAAGTTCATAAGAACAGAGTAACACCTTAAGCAAGATGACATGATGTAGAGTGATAAACTCATGCAATATGATATAAACCCCATATTTTTATCCTCGATGGCAACAATACAATACGTGTCGTTTCCCTTTGTCACTGGGATCGAGCACCGCAAGATTGGATCCAAAGCTAAGCACTTCTCCCATTGCAAGAAAGATCAATCTAGTAGGCCAAACCAAACTGATAATTTGAAGAGACTTGGAAAGATAAACCAATCATACATAAAAGAATTCAGAGAAGATTCAAATATTGTTCATAGATAGACTTGATCATCAACCCACAATTCATCGGATCTCAACAAACACACCGCAAAAAGAGTTACATCGAATAGATCTCCAAGAGAATCGAGGAGAACTTTGTATTGAGATCCAAAGAGAGAGAAGAAGCCATCTAGCTACTAGCTATGGACCCGAAGGTCTGAGGTAAACTACTCACGCATCACCTGAGAGGCCATGGAGTTGATGTAGAGGCCCTCCGTGATCAATGCCCCCTCCGGCGGAGCTCCGGAAATGGCCCCAAGATGGGATCTCTTGCGTACAGAAGGTAGCGGTGGTGGAAATAGGGTTTCGTGGTGCTCCTGGATGTTTCCGGCGTATGTGAACATATATAGGAGGAAGAAGTAGGTCGGTGAAGCAACGAGGGGCCCATGAGGGGGGAGGGCGTGCCCAGGGGGGTAGATGCGCCCCCTGCCTGGTAGCCGCCTCGTTGATTGTTTGACGTCCACTCCAAGTCATCTGGATCACGTTTGTTCCAAAAATCACGTTCCCGAAGGTTTCATTCCGTTTGGACTCCGTTTGATATTCCTTTTCTACAAAACACTGAAATAGGCAAAAAAATAGCAATCTGGGCTGGGCCTCCAGTTAATACGTTAGTCCCAAAAATAATATAAAAGTGTAAAATAAAGCCCATTAACATCCAAGACAGGTAATATAATAGCATGGAACAATCAAAAATCATAGATACGTTGGAGACGTATCAGCACCCCCAAGATTAATTCCTGCTCGTCCTCGAGTAGGTAAATGATAAAAACAGAATTTTTGATGTGGAATGCTTTCTAGAATATTCTTCAATGTATTTTTCTCTATTGTGGCATGAATGTTCAGATCTGAAAGATTCAAGATAAAATTTTATTGTTGACATAGAAATAGTAATACTCCAAGTATGCTAATCAAGCAATTATGTCTTATCAAAATACCATAGCCAAATAAAACTTATCCCTACAAAGTCATATAGTTTGGCCATGCTTCATTTTCGTCACACAAAATGCCCTCATAATGCACAACCCCGATGACAAGCCAAACAATTGTTTCATACATAGCCTTTTCAATCTCTTTCAACTTTCACGCAATATATGAGCGCGAGCCTGATACGTCTCCAACGTATCTATAATTTTTTATTGCTCCATGCTATATTATCTACTGTTTTGGACTATATTGGGCTTTATTTTCCACTTTTATATTATTTTTGGGACTAACCTATTAACCGGAGGCCCAGCCCAGAATTGTTGTTTTTTGCCTATTTCAGTGTTTCGGAGAAACAGAACATCAAACGGAGTCCAAACGGAATAAAATCTTCGGAAACGTGATTTTCTCATCAGATAAGATCTAGGAGACTTGGACCCCCCCCCCGTCAAGAAAGCCACGAGGTGGTCACGAGGGTGGGGGGCGCCCCCCCTAGGGCGCGCCCCCTGCCTCGTGGGCCCCTCGAAGCTCCACCGACGTACTTCTTCCTCCTATATATATCCACGTACCCCCAAACGATTGGGGACGGAGCCAAAAACCTAATTCCACCGCCGCAACTTTCTGTATCCATGAGATCCCATCTTTGGGCCTGTTCCGAGGCTCCGCCGGAGGGGGCATCGATCACGGAGGGCTTCTACATCATCATCCAAGCCTCTCCGATGAAGTGTGAGTAGTTTACTTCAGACCTACGGGTCCATAGCTAGTAGCTAGATGGCTTCTTCTCTCTTTTTGGATCTCAATACAATGTTCTCCCCCTCTCTTGTGGAGATCTATTCGATGTAATCTTCTTTTTGCGGTGTGTTTGTTGAGACCGATGAATTGTGGGTTTATGATCAAGTTTATCTATGAATAATATTTGAATATTCTCTGAATTCTTTTATGTATGATTGGTTATCTTTGCAATTCTCTTCGAATTATTAGTTTGGTTTGGCCTACTAGATTGGTTGTTCTTGCCATCGGAGATGTGCTTAGCTTTGGGTTCGATCTTGCGGTGTCCTTTCCCAGTGACAGAAGGGGAAGCAAGGCACGTATTGTATCGTTGCCATCGAGGATAACAAGATGGTTTTTTTATCATATTGCATGAAACGATCCCTCTACATCATGTCATCTTGCTTAAGGCGTTACTCTGTTTTTAACTTAATACTCTAGATGCATGCTGGATAGCGGTCGATGAGTGGAGTAATAGTAGTAGATGCAGAATCGTTTCGGTCTACTTGTCTCGGACGTGATGCCTATATACATGATCATACCTAGATATTCTCATAACTGTGCTCAATTCTGTCAATTGCTCAACAGTAATTTGGTCACCCACCGTAGAATACTTATGCTCTTGAGAGAAGCCACTAGTGAAACCTATGGCCCCTGGGTCTCTTTCTTATCATATCAATCTCCATAACTTTATTATTGCTTTGCTTTTACTTTTTACTTTGCATATTTGTACCAAAAATACCAAAAATATTATTTATCATCTCTGTCAGATCTCACTTTCGTAAGTGACCGTGAAGGGATTGACAACCCCTAAGCGCGTTGGTTGCGTTGAGCTATTGTTTTGTGTAGATACAAGGGACTTGAAGCATAGCCTCCTACTGGATTGATACCTTGGTTCTCAAAAACTGAGGTAAATACTTACGCTACTTTGCTACATCATCCTCTCCTCTTCGGGGAAATCCAACGCAGTGCTCAAGAGGTAGTAAGAAGAATTTCTGGCGCCGTTGCCGGGGAGTCTACAAAAAAGTCAGCATACCAAGTACCCATCACAATCCCTATCTCCCGCATTACATTATTTGCCATTTGCCTCTCGTTTTCCTCTCCCCCACTTCACCCTTGTCGTTTTATTCGCCCTCTCTCTCTATCCTCCCTCTCTATTTGCCTCTTTTTACCCGTTTGCTTTTTGTTTGCTCGTGTGTTAGTTTGTTTACTTGTCGTCATGTCTAGTCCTTTACCTTCTGCCTCTATGTCTGAAATTGGGGAAATTATTGTCGATATGGACAATAATAATATCATGAAAAATTCTGATACTCATGCTAAAGAACCTACCATCTTTCATACAAAAAATTCCGTGTTGGTAGTGGAAATATTATTGGAAAAGGAGTTATTCAAGATTTCTTTACTTGTGCCGGTGCTTTACCTTCTATGGGTAGTTCTATTCTTCACAGAACTAGTAGTCTTGCAGACGCTATTGCCATGCTTGTAGTTGAACTTGAAAGTCAATTCATGCACATGCATCCTTCCATACGAAGGATTTTCCTGGAATTTTCTAATATTGAGCATTCTTCTGTTAAGCGTGCTGCTACTATCTTTTTGGCTCATGAGTTTAGATTCATAATAAAAGAAGCCAAAGAAATCTTTGCGCATTATAGGGTGGACGCTTGCCGTCCTCCCATAGAGGTTATCCTCTTTGATCAAGAAGAAATAATGCGTTTTCAATCTCTAGACTATGTTGCTTTCAATGAAAATCTTAGAAAAAGGGTTCCAACCAATGTTTTAGTTGATAGAATTTCTGAACTTAATGATGATTTGGCTATTCGAAATAATGAACTAGGATATTCTCTTGAATATAGGCTCACAAAGTTCTGTCAAAAGAATGCTTATAATGATGAATTGGTTGTGCATTATGAAGGACCGAAGGAGGAACCTATACCTCCCAAGGTTGATCTTGGGGACTTTTGTCCCGTTAAATTTAGCCCTTTCGATTACTTTTGCTTGCCTCAAAGAAAACTCGCTGCCGAACGTAGAGAATATGAAATGATTTTTAATAATCTATCTTACTATTATGGCAATACCTAGATCTATTCTTGCTCGTTATGCCTAGCTAGGGGCGTTAGACGATAGCGCTTGTTGGGAGGCAACCCAATTTTATTTTTATTCCTTGATTTTCGCTCCTGTTTAGTAATAAATAATTTATCTAGCCTCTGTTTTTTTGTGTTTTTTGTGTTTAATTAGTGTTTGTGCCAAGTAGAACCATTGGGAAGACTTGGGGAAAGTCTTGTTGAACTTGCTGTAAAAAACAGAAACTTTAGCGCTCACGAGAACTGCTGTCATTTTTATTTGGAAAGTGATGTTTAGTTAATTATTTTTGCATATGATTAATAGATAAATTCTCACGTCCAGAAATTTATTTTAGAATTATTGGGGTTCCAGATTTTGCGCTAGCTACAGATTACTACAGACTGTTCTGTTTTTGACAGATTCTGTTTTTCGTGTGTTGTTTGCTTATTTTGATGAATCTATGGCTAGTAAAATAGTTTATAATCCATAGAGAAGTTGGAATACAGTAGGTATAACACCAATATAAGTAAAGAATGAGTTCATTACAGTACCTTGAAGTGGTCTTTTGTTTTCTTTCACTAACGGAACTCACGAGATTTTCTACTTTAAGTTTTGTGTTGTGAAGTTTTCACGTTTTGGGTAAAGATTTGATGGATTATGGAACAAGAAGTGGCAAGAGCCTAAGCTTGGGGATGCCCATGGCACCCCTAAGATAATCTAAGGACACCTAAAAGCCAAAGCTTGGGGATGCCCCGGAAGGCATCCCCTCTTTCGTCAACTTCTATCGGTAACTTTACTTGGAGCTATATTTTTATTCACCACATGATATGTGTTTTGCTTGGAGCATCTTTTATGATTTGAGACTTCTCTTGTTAGTCTACCACAATCATCCCTGCTGTACACACCTTTTGAGAGAGCCATACATGATTTGGAATTTGATAGAATACTCTATGTGCTTCACTTATATCTTTTGAGCTTTATAGTTTTGCTCTAGTGCTTCACTTATATCTTTTAGAGCACGGTGGTGGATTTGTTTTATAGAAACTATTGATCTCCTATGCTTCACTTAGATTATTTTGAGAGTCTTAATAGCATGGTAATTTGCTTAAAATCTTAATATGCTTGGTATGCAAGATTAATAATAAAACTTTCTTATGAGTATGTTGAATACTAAGAAAAGTTTGATGATTGATGATTGTTTTGAGATATGTAGGTAATAATATCAAAGTCATGCTAGTTGAGTAGTTGAGAAATTGAGAAATACTTGTGTTGAAGTTTGCAAGTCCCGTAGCATGCACGTATGGTAAACGTTATGCAACAAATTTGAAACATGAGGTGTTATTTGATTGTCTTCCTTATGAGTGGCGGTCGGGGACGAGCGATGGTCTTTTCCTACCAATCAATCCCTCTAGGAGCATGCGCGTAGTGCCGAGGTTTTTGATGACTTGTAGATTTTTGCAATAAGTATGTGAGTTCTTTATGACTAATGTTGAGTCCATGGATTATACGCACTCTCACCCTTCCATCCTTGCTAGCCTCTTTGGTATCGTGCATTGCCCTTTCTCACATTGAGAGTTGGCGCAAACTTCGCCGGTGCATCCAAACCCTGTGATATGATATGCTCTTTCACACATAAACCTCCTTATATCTTCCTCAAAACAGCCACCATGCCTACCTATTATGGCATTTCCATAGCCATTCCGAGATATATTGCCATGCAACTTTCCACCGTTCCGTTTATTATGACACGCATCATCATTGTCATATTGCTTTGCATTATCATGTAGTTGACATCGTATTTGTGGCAAAGCCACCATTCATAATTCTTTCATACATGTCACTCTTGATTCATTGCATATCCCGGTACACTGCCGGAGGCATTCATATAGAGTTATCTTGTTCTAGTATCGAGTTGTAATCATTGAGTTGTAAATAAATAGAAGTGTGATGATCATCATTATTAGAGCATTGTCCCAAGTGAGGAATAAAAAAAGAGAAAGGTCATAAAAAGAGAAGGCCCAAAAAAAAGAAAGGCCATAAAAAAGAGAAGGCCCAAAAAACGAGAGAAAAAGAGAGAAGGGACAATGTTACTATCCTTTTACCACACTTGTGCTTCAAAGTAGCACCATGATCTTCATAGTAGAGAGTCTCTCATGTTATCACTTTCATATACTAGTGGGAATTTTTCATTATAGAACTTGGCTTGTATATTCCAACAATAGGCCTCCTCAAGTGCCCTAGATCTTCGTGAGCAAGCAAGTTGGATGCACACCCACTAGTTTCTTTTGTTGAGCTTTCATACATTTATAGCTCTAGTGCATCCGTTGCATGGCAATCCCTACTCCTTGCATTAACATCAATCGGTGGGCATCTCGATAGCCCATTGATTAGCCTCGTTGATGTGAGACTTTCCCCTTTTTGTCTTCTCCACATAACCCCCCTTACTATATTCTATTCCACCCATAGTGCTATATCCATGGCTCGCGCTCATGTATTGCGTGAAAGTTTATAGGTCTGAGATTACTAAAGTATGAAACAATTTCTTGGCTTGTCATCGGGGTTGTGCATGATGATAGCATTCTTGTGTGACGAAAATGAAACACGACTAAACTATATGATTTTATAGGGATGAACTTTCTTTGGCCATGTTATCTTGAGAAGACATAATTGCTTAGTTAGTATGCTTGAAGTATTATCATTTTTATGTCAATATGAACTTTTGTATTGAATCTTTCGGATCTGAATATTCATACCACAATTAAGAAGAATTATATTAAAATTATGCCAAGTAGCACTCCGCATCAAAAATTCTCGTTTTATCATTTACCTACTTGAGGACTAGCAGGAATTAAGCTTGGGGATGCTTGATACGTCTCCAACGTATCTATAATTTTTGATTGCTCCATGCTATATTATCTACTGTTTTGGACTATATTGGGCTTTATTTTCCACTTTTATATTATTTTTGGGACTAACCTATTAACCGGAGGCCCAGCCCAGAATTGCTGTTTTTGCCTATTTCAGTGTTTCGGAGAAACAGAATATCAAATGGAGTCCAAACCTATTAACGTGATTTTCCCTCGTCAAGAAAGCCAAGAGGTGGTCACGAGGGTGGGGGCGCCCCCCTAGGGCGCGCCCCCCTGCCTCGTGGGCCCCTCGGAGCTCCACCGACGTACTTCTTCCTCCTATATATATCCACGTACCCCCAAACGATCGGGGACAGAGCCAAAAACCTAATTCCACCACCGCAACTTTCTGTATCCATGAGATCCCATCTTGGGGCCTGTTCCGGAGCTCCCCAGAGGGGGCATCGATCTCGGAGGGCTTCTACATCATCATCCAAGCCTCTCTGATGAAGTGTGAGTAGTTTACTTCAGACCTACGGGTCCATAGCTAGTAGCTAGATGGCTTCTTCTCTCTTTTTGGATCTCAATACAATGTTCTCCCCCTCTCTTGTGGAGATCTATTCGATGTAATATTCTTTTTGCGGTGTGTTTTTTGAGACTGATGAATTGTGGATGTATGATCCAGTTTATCTATGAATAATATTTGAATCTTCTCTGAATTCTTTTATGTATGATTGGTTATCTTTGCAAGTCTCTTCGAATTATCAGTTTGGTTTGGCCTACTAGATTGCTTGTTCTTGCCATGGGAGAAGTGCTTAGTTTTGGGTTCGATCTTGCGGTGTCCTTTCCCAGTGACAGAAGGGGCAGCAAGGCACGTATTCTATCGTTGCCATCAAGGATAACAAGATGGGGTTTTATCATATTGCATGAAACTATCCCTCTACATCATGTCATCTTGCTTAAGGCGTTACTCTGTTTTTAACTTAATACTCTAGATGCATGCTGGATAGCGGTCGATGAGTGGAGTAATATGTCAGGACCGGTTTTCCAATAAAACATTTATTGAAAAGCCGACCTTTATATCAGACCAGTATAGAAGAATCCTCCTCACTGGTAGACAAATCCTTGATACAGAAATCCAGAAGTACTAAATATCATACAAGGTTGAGCTGAGGCTGCTCAACAATTTATTACAAGCACGCCGATATTATACATAAAGGCGGATATGACACAAAGGGTATGGTGGCATAACTACTGACTCATAATAAAAGTGGTGGTGGAAATATCATAGCGAAGTGGGTGACATGACTCCAAAATCTTAGAGCTCATCAAGCATCAGAGTGAGGCTCAATGATTTTATTTGGGTAGCGGAAGCGTATATAATACAAGTGACCAACTTCAAGATCGCACAGGACTGACTGGGACTCCTCTAGGCGTCGGACTCGCTATCGAACTCTTCATCCATAAGATCGCCTTCGTCAACATCTGGCCAAATCAACAAGCCAGGTGAGTACTTTGAATGTACTCGCAGGACAGTTTGGACATAAGATATAACAAATGCAAACATGATGCACATGAGTAGATTAGTAATGCACACTCAGGTAATAAAATTGCACTACGCGATAAATGAAAGGAAGTCAGGCGGTAGTCCTCCCGTAATCCCAATAAAATAGCTGAAGACCGATCGGGTGTCTGAAGCGACGCCTCGAAAGGAAAAATAAGTTAACATGCCACAGTCGGGCGTCAGGGCGACACCACATAAAGGGATTATACTGAAATGTAAATGACAGTACGTGCCATAGTCGTACGTCTAAGCGACATCTCGAAAAGGGCTTATAATGAAAGTAAATAACAAGGATGCCACAGTTGGACATCTGAGCGACATCACATAAAGGGCTTATATCAAAAGTAAATAGCAAGAATGCCACAGTCGGACGTCTAAGCGACATCTCTAAAAGGGCTTATAATGAAAGTAAATAACAAGGATGCCACAGTCGGACGTCTGAGCGACATCACATAAAGGGCTTATATCAAAAGCAAATAGCAAGAATGCCACAGTCGGACGTCTAAGCGACATCTCGAAAAGGGCTTATAATGAAAGTAAATAACAAGGATGCCATAGTCGGACGTCTGAGAGACATCACATAAAGGGCTTATATCAAAAGTAAATAACAAGAATGCCATAGTCGGACGTCTGAGCGACATCACATAAAGGGCTTATATCAAAAGTAAATAGCAAGAATGCCACAGTCGGACGTCTGAGCGACATCACATAAAGGGCTTATATTTCATTATTTGAATTCAACTAGCTCATGAATTTAAATCGTCCCAAGGAAATACTCAGTACATAATAATAAACTGGTTAGTCCATCCACAGGAATAACATTCAGCCGGGTTTACCACTCTCAGTTTCATGTTTATTCTCCGGAGACTGTCACTGAGACTGAGACTGAGACTGATATGTTGATCAAAGTCCTTGATCATGGACATGGTTACTCGAATGGTTTTGACTCTGCAGAGTTTGTACTCTTTACCCACAGCCAACGGATTTCAGTAGTCACAAAGGACTAGTTCCGTTTACGGTATTTTAGAAGAAACACATCTAACCAGTACACACCCATTCCACATTCTGCTGCCAGGAATCACCCTAGGCAACATTCAAGAAAAACTCTGAGACGGGGAGGCTACAACCTTGAGTAGCATAGGATCAAATTTATATTCGCGCGCTCTAAGGGGTGCCCCCCTCTTGGTCCCAACCGGAAACACCCATGCCCCCTGACCGGATGACGGGCTTTAATCCAGGGCCATGGAACCCTCATCCCGGCCCCTCTATTCGGTGTGTACAAGGAAAGATGTTTGCAACTGACTAGACCGCATTCTTTGCAGAAGACATGTGACAGCACAAAAAAGGGGACGAACGGGACATGACTTGATCCACGTTAATACTGGAGTTAAACGGTTAACATAAGACTGGCATGCTTCAACAATACCAGCTTACAACCTATCATGCCACCACATGATCAGGTTATATCACCATCATATGAACACATCAAATTTCGAAGTTCACTTGTAGCTTGCCTTGCATGCAATATAACATTCACAATTGCTCATATAATCATGCCATGAGAAAACTACTCAAGCAAACATGCAAAACACGCATCATATCAAAGGTTCAAACATGCTTGCCTGGTTCGGAGTAGTCAGAGTTTAGCTCGGCGAAGTTGGCGGCTTCGTCACCTCCTTCAGTACCTACGGTATAAAAGAAATCGGATACTAACGTAAATACCGTGTGTGCTTCAAAATTGTTCCAAATATTTTTTCAAATAAATATGATAAAAAACTAGATAGAAAAATAAAGATGACAGGAAAAGAATCAACTCAAAATCATCTTTTGTTTAAAAGTTATAAAGGTTTTAGTCCAGGGACTAATCTGTGATGAAACAGAAACTATCCAGGGGCTAGTTTGGAAAAACAAAAACGTTTCGGTTAGAAATACGCCAACTCAAAGGAAACTCATACTTTTCCCGAAGGCGTTTTCAGAAAATGGTTCGAATAAGAGAGGAGAGGCTGACGAGGGGGTCTCACCCGTCAGGTTTGAAATCTAAAACAGAGTACACCGGCGCCCGAGGCTCGCGGTGGTCACCGGCGTCGATCCACGGTGAGGTAGGGGGAATGTAGGGTACCTACGGACTCACTGAGCTCTCTCGCGTCGTTGGTGAGCACCACGTCGACGGCGGCCTCCACTCCGGCGGATGGTGGTTCGGGCGGTGATGGATCCCACTGAGGAGGGCTGCAAACGTCAAATTTGGGCTCGGGTTAGACGAGGTAGTGGACTAGAAGGTTGCTGACAAGGTTTGGGAAACGGGGGTGCTCTCACCAGAGAGAATCTTGCCGGAGCCTGAAGCGGATCGGGGCGGCCAGAGTCGGGGAAGAAGGCTCTCCCGAGGCCTCCTAATGAGCGTGGCGAGGTTCTGAGGCGAGGAGGGGAGGTGCTGGGTCGAGAACGAGCTCGGGGCCTCCATTTATAGTTGGCCCGAGATGGTTGCCGAGAACGGGATTACTCCGACGAGCGATTACGGCGAGGCAGTGGTCGGGCTGGAGGTTTAGGTGACTGGGCATCTTCGGATTGGTCCACTGGCTCCATCCAACGCCTAATCTTGGTACAACTTCGGCGATACTCCAAGCCTTCGACGGAACGGCCTCATGGGCTCATCGGTGGCAGAGAGCACGCTCTGCGCCTCTCAGGCCACGGTGACTGTTCTGCAGCACGCACGGGGAAGAGGACGGCCATGCGGAGGCTCCTGGTGGTGTGGGCGGTGCTGGACGGCGCCGTATGGAAGGGCTGGCCCCTGCTGACCGCCACGGGCGGTTCTGCCACCGCGGAAGACGCCGGCGTTGGTGAGACACGTCGCCACCGACGCTTGCGCCCGTACAAACAACCGTGCGGTGCACTGGATAAGAAGGAGGAGCAGGGAGCAAGGCGCCAACGCGCCAACGCGTGCACTGGTGAGATTGACGCCGTGGTTCTGAAGAAAACGACACTGTCGACTGAACTAAACTCTGAACTCTAAATTTGAACAGAAACAGTGCACACCAGCTGTTCGATGAAATGTTTTAGGCACGTGGAATTTTTTTCTTGAGCTGGGAATTGGTGAGGTGATCTCTTGATGCATCTAGAGGCTGCCTGATTTATATCAGATTTTTAGGAAAAGAAAAAGAATGAATTTCACCAAAAATGGCAAATCTGGTCCAAAATTGCAGCAAGCACATTTTGAAAAATTTGAACTGTGGCCCAACAGATCTTGATGGATCTAGGTTGAGGGTACTAAGGACTAGCCAGAGGAGTTTATTTGGGACCAAGACTCAAAGGAAATCTGGCAGTTCCTTTGTAAACCACCAAAGTCCAAATAAATGACAAAATATGATTTTGAGTTTAAATCAAATAGAAATAAAAATCTAGGAGAAGTTGAACCTTTGCTGGACTTGATGCTTGACTTGACCCAAAGTAGGGAGGTGGGTTTTGGAAGAAGGTTTTCTACATAGGCCATGGCAAGAGAGAAATTTTTGAATGGGGAAAAATAAATCCATAATTTATAGGAATTCTTTTTAATAAAAGGAGTTGTAAAAACTTTCCAAAATTATTTGTGTTGAGCCAACACAAGATGAAAAATCCTCAAAACCAAAGATCAATTTTGGGAAGAACCCAAAAAAAATACTTGTCACAAATGAAAATTTTGAGAAGGAGAGTCTTTTAGAATTTTTTTAAAATAATCTCCTTCCATTTAAATAAAGAATTTGATAAAAACCAAATCAAAAATTTTGGAGTGTTACATAATAGTAGTAGATGCAAAATCGTTTTGGTCTACTTGTCTCGGACGTGATGCCTATATACATGATCATACCTAGATATTCTCATAACTATGCTCAATTCTGTCAATTGCTCAACAGTAATTTGTTCACCCACCGTAGAATACTTATGCTCTTGAGAGAAGCCACTAGTGAAACCTATGGCCCCGGGTCTCTTTCTTATCATATCAATCTCCATCACTTTATTATTGCTTTGCTTTTACTTTTTACTTTGCATCTTTATACCAAAAAAACCAAAAATATTATTTATCATCTCTATCAGATCTCACTTTCGTAAGTGAGCGTGAAGGGATTGACAACCCCTAAGCGCGTTGGTTGTGTTGATCTATTGTTTTGTGTAGGTACAAGGGACTTGAAGCGTAGCCTCCTACTAGATTGATACCTTGGTTCTCAAAAACTGAGGGAAATACTTATGCTACTTTGCTGCATCATCCTCTCCTCTTCGGGGAAATCCAACGCAGTGCTCAAGAGGTAGCAGAGCCATGGACACAGCACTATGGGTGGACTAGAATATGATGATTGAGGTTGTGTGAGAAGAAAAAAGGGAGAAAGTCTCACATTGACGTGAATAATCAATGGGCTATGGAGATGCCCACCGATTGGTGTCAATGCAAGGAGTAGGGATTGCCATGCAACGGATGCACTAGAGCTATAAATATATGAAAACTCATCCATGAAACTAAGTGGGTGTGCATCCAACCCGCTTGCTCACGAAGACCTAGGGCATTTGAGGAAGCCCATCATTAGAATATACAAGCCAAGTTCTATAATGAAAAATTCCCACTAGTATATGAAAGTGAGAAAATAAGAGACTCTCTATCATGAAGACCATGGTGCTACTTTGAAGCACAAGTGTGGAAAAAGGATAGTAACATTGTCCCTTCTCTCTTTTCCTCTCATTTATATATTTTTTTATTTGGGCCTTCTTTTTTTTGGCCTCTTTTTTCGTCTGGAGTCTCATCCCGACTTGTGGGCGAATCATAGTCTCCATCATCCTTTCCTTACATGGGACAATGCTCTAATAATGATCATCACACTTTTATTTTCTTACAACTCGAGAATTACAACTCGATACTTAGAACAAAATATGACTATATGTGAATGCCTCCGGCGGTGTACCGGGATTGCGATGAATCAAGAGTGACATGTATGAAAAAATTATGAATGGTGGCTTTGCCACAAATACGATGTCAACTACATGATCATGCAAAGCAATATGACAATGATGATGCGTGTCATAATAAATGGAACGGTGGAAAGTTGCATGGCAATATATCTCGGAATGGCTATGGAAATGCTATAATAGGTAGGTATGGTGGCTGTTTTGGGTAAGATATAAGGAGGCTTATGTGTGATAGAGCGTATCATATCACAAGGTTTGGATGCACCGGTGAAGTTTGTACTAACTCTCAAGGTGAGAAAGGGCAATGCATGGTACCGAAGAGGCTAGCAATGATGGAAGGGTGAGAGTGCGTACAATCCATGGACTCAACATTAGTCATAAATTACTCACATAGTTATTGCAAAAATCTACAAGTCATCAAAACCAAGCACTACGTGCATGCTCCTAGGGGATAGATTGGTAGGAAAAGACCATCGCTCGTCCCCGAACACCACTCATAAGGAAAGCAATCAAAGAACACCCCATGCTTCAAATTTGTCACATAACGTTCACCATACGTGCATGCTACGGGACTTGCCAACTTCAACACAAGTATTCATCAATTTCACATTTACTCAACTAGCACACTTCTAATATTACCACCTTTATATCTCAAAACCATCTATCAAGCATCCAACTTCTCTTAGCATTTAAAATTTATAGCCAAAGTGAATTACTATGCTGTTCTGAAGGACTCTCAAAATGATATAAGTGAAGCATGAGAGATCGATTATTTCTATAAAATAAAACCACCACCGTGCTCTAAAAGATATAAGCGAAGAACTAGAGCAAAAACTATATAGCTCAAAAGATATAAGTGAAGCACATAGAGTTTTCTATTAAATTTCAATTCATGTGTGTCTCTCCCAAAAGGTGTGTACAACAAGGATGTTTGTGGTAAACTAAAAAGCAAAGACTCAAATCATACAAGATGCTCCAAGCAAAATACATATCATGTGGCGAATAAAAATATAGCTCCAAGTAAAGTTACCGATAGACGAAGATGAAAGAGGGGACGCCTTCTGGGGAATCCCCAAGCTTAGGCTTTTTGGTGTCCTTGGATTTTACCTTGGGGTGCCTTGGGCATCCCCAATCTTAGGCTCTTGACACTCCTTGTTCCATAATCCATCAAATACTTACCCAAAACTTGAAAACTTCACAACACAAAACTTAAAAGAAAATCTTCGTGAGCTCCGTTAGTAAGAGAAAACAAACCACCACTTCAAGTTACTGTAATGAACTCATTCTTGATTTATATTGTTGTTAAACCTACTGTATTCCAACTTCTCTATGGCTTATAAACTCTTTTACTAGGCATAGATTCATCAAAATAAGCAAACAACACACAAAAAAGAGAATCTGTCAAAAACAGAATAGTCTGTAGTAATCTGTAGGTTTCGACCACTTCTGGAACCCCAAAAATTCTAAAATAAATATCTAGACGTGAGGAATTTATCTATGAATTATCTGCTAAAAGAATTAACTAAATAGCACTCTCCAATAAAAAATGGCAGCAATTCTCATGAGCGCTAAAGTTTATGTTTTTTACAGCAAGATCAAAAAGACATTCCCCAAGTCTTCCAAACGGTTCTATTTGGCACAAACACTAATTAAACACAAAAACAAAACCAAAACAGAGGCTAGATAAATTATTTATCACTAATCAGGAGCAAAAAGCAAGGAATAAAAATAAAATTGGGTTGCCTCCCAACAAGCGCTATCGTTTAACGCCCTTAGCTAGGCATAAAAGCAAGGATAGATCTAACTATTGCCATCTTTGGTATTTATCTTTTTAATGGAGTTATGCTTGAATTCGTGAGGTTCCTTATGTTTCCCTTCATACTCGGAGATTTATAGATCTAGAGCATCCAACCGTTTATAGCAAAGTGTAATCAATGTATTCATGCGGTGAAGGTTCCCTCCAACATTTTTAAGAGGTTCAATAGACTTTTGCAATTCGCATAATTTCTCTAGGATTTGGGTTCCCTCAGGAGATGGTCCCTTTTGTGGGGGAAGTATTCCTACTATCCCTTCTATAATTTCATAAGCAACACTAGGATCAATATCAATAAAATTCCCTTTGGCAGCAATTGCCTATGAGGTATGGTAAGCCCAATATAAAAATTACGAAGTAAAATATTAGAGTCTCCCTCTAAAGTGCAATCATGATAAGATTTTATCATCCTATAACAAGCATCTTTTAAGTTTTCTCCTTGTCCCTGTTTGAAGTGGAGAACTTCAAAATTGGGAGACAGAGGAGTAGATAAAGGACTAGCCATAACGACAAAGCAAGCAATCTAGCACACAAGCAAACAAGAAATAGGCAAAAAAAGGCAAATAGAAAAAGAGAAGGAGAACAGAAAGAGAGGGCAAAAGGAAAAGAGGGCTAATAAAATGGCTAGGGTGAAGTGGGGGAGAGGAAAATGGGAGGCAAATGGCAAATAATGTAATGCGAAGGATAAGAGTTGTGATGGGTACTTGGTATGTCTTGACTTGGCGTAGATCTCCCCGGCAACGGCGCCAGAAATCCTTCTTGCTACCTCTTGAGCACTGCATTGGTTTTCCCTTGAATAGGAAAGAGTGGTGCAGTAAAGTACCGTAAGTATTTCCCTCAATTTTTGAGAACCAAGGTATCAATCCAGTAGGAGAACACGCGCGAGTCACCTCAACCTACACAAGAAAATAAGAACCTCGCCACCAACGCGATAAAGGGGTTGTCAATCCCTTCACGGCCACTTGCAAGAGTGAGATCTGATAGAGACGATAATAATAAGATAAGTATTTTTGATATTTTTATGAGATAGATTGAAACTAAAAGATTGCAAAATAAACGGTAATGGAAATAACGGTAGATCAATATGATGGAAGATAGACCCGGGGGCCATAGGTTTCACTAGTGGCTTCTCTCAAGATAGCATAAGTATTACGGTGGGTGAACAAATTACTATCGAGCAATTGATAGAAAAGCGAATAATTATGAGAATATCTAGGCATGATCATGTATATAGGCATCATGTCCGAGACAAGTAGACCAAAACGATTCTCCATCTACTACTATTACTCCACACATCGACTGCTATCCAGCATGCATCTAGAGTATTAAGTTCATAAGAATAGAGTAACGCCTTAAGCAAGATGACATGATGTAGAGGGATAAACTCATGCAATATGATATGAACCCCATCTTTTTATCCTCGATGGCAACAATACAATACGTGTCATTTCCCTGTCTGTCACTGGGATCGAGCACCGCAAGATTGAACCCAAAGCTAAGCACTTCTCCCATTGCAAGAAATATCAATCTAGTAGGCCAAACCAAACTAATAATTCGAGGATACTTGCAAAGATAAACAAATCATACATAAAAGAATTCAGAGAAGATTCAAATATTGTTCCTAGATAGACTTGATCATAAACCCACAATTCATCGGATCTCGACAAACACACCGCAAAAAGAGTTACATCAAATAGATCTCCAAGAGAATCGAGGAGAACTTTGTATTGAGATCCAAAGAGAGATAAGAAGCCATCTAGCTACTAGCTATGGACCCGAAGGTCTGAGGTAAACTACTCACGCATCACCGGAGAGGCCATGGAGTTGATGTAGAGGCCCTCCGTGATCAATGCCCCCTCCGGCGGAGCTCTGGAAAAGGCCCCAAGATGGGATCTCTTGGGTACAGAAGGTTGTGGCGGTGGAAATAGGGTTTCGTGGTGCTCCTGGATGTTTGCGGGGTATGTGAACATATATAGGAGGAAGAAGTAGGTCGGTGGAGCAACGAGGGGCCCACGAGGGGGGAGGGCGCGTCCAGGGGGTAGGCGCGCCCCCCTGCCTCATGGCCGCCTTGTTGATTGCTTGACATCCACTCCAAGTCCTCTAGAGCATGTTTGTTCCAAAAATCACATTCCCGAAGGTTTCATTCCGTTTGGACTCCGTTTGATATAACTTTTCTACGAAACACTGAAATAGGCAAAAAATAACAATTTGGGTTGGGCCTTCGGTCAATAGGTTAGTCCCAAAAATAATATAAAAGTGTAAAATAAAGCACATTAACATCCAAAATATATAATATAATATCATGGAACAATCAAAAAGTATAGATACGTTGGAGACGTATCAGGCCACTACTTGAGAAAATTGATTGGTGTTTTACATCTGAGGCCTGGACTCTGAACTACCCATCAACTCTGGCATATCCACTAGCCAAAACCACATTTGACCTTGTCCCCTTTATGGTCAAGATTGGTACCTCTATTCCCAAAACACACATATTTAGATTTGAGAATTTTTGGCTGGAACACAATGATTTTCACACAGTGGTCAACAACATTTGGTCCCAGGATGTGAGGGAGGGAGATAGTGCCAACATCATAGCCACTAAGTTCAAAAGATTAAGAAAGGGGCTTAAAAATTAGGCCAGAAACTTATCTAATATCAAGAAGATTATTGAGAACACAAACTTCATGATTTTGTGTTTTGACTATATGGAAGAAGCTAGAGACCTCACCACTGTTGAAGCTAATGGTAGAAGGATTCTGGCGGTTCATTTAGAGAATATCCTTAAGCACCATAGACTCTACTGGAAACAAAGGGCTACCATCATAAAAATTAAAGTAGGAGAGGCCAATACAAAGTATTACCAAGCTAAGGCTACCATCAAGCATAGGAATAATTGTATTGCTATGTTAAGGGATGAGAATGATATGGAACACCATACTCACCATGCAAAGGCTGCCATCTTATACAGAGCTTTTAAATAGAGACTAGGTACATCTATCGACACTCAGAATCCACTACTCCTTCAACAACTCATTTCATCAGATGACAACTTGGCACAACTTGAGGTTCCTTTTACCAAAGCAGAGATAGATCATGTGGTCCTTTATATGCCAGCGGATAAATCACCTGGACCTGATGGTTTTAATGCCACTTTCTTGAAAGCATGCTGGACTATTATTGCACCTGACTTTTACAGGCTTATACATGATTTCTATCATGGCAAAGTCAATCTCCAGAGCATCAACTACTCATTCATCACCTTGATTCCTAAAACAGAGGCAACATCTACTCCTGCAGAATTCAGACCCATATCCCTTGTCAATTGTACTCTCAAAATCATTACCAAACTTCTTGCAAACAGACTTCAGAAGGTGATACTTAATCTGGTCCACAAAAATCAATATGGTTTTATCAATAACAGATGTATTCAGGATTGTCTTGCTTGGTCCTATGAGTATATCCACCAGTGCCATCAATCCAAGAAGGAGATTATTTTGCCCAAACTGGATTTTCAAAAGGCATTTGACATGCATAATCATGATACCATTATTGAGATTCTACAAGCCAAGGGTTTTGGGATAAAATGGATTAATTGGATCAAGATGATTTATGGTTCTGGCTTCTCCTCTATCCTGCTTAATGGTGCTACCACTTGAGCATTGCGTTGGTTTTCCCTTGAAGAGAAAAGGGTGATGCAGCAAAGTAGCATAAGTATTTCCCTCAGTTTTTGAGAACCAAGGTATCAATCTAGTAGGAGACCACGCACGAGTCCCTCGTACCTACACAAACAAATAAAATCCTCGCAACCAACACAATAAAGGGGTTGTCAATCCCTTCATGGTCACTTACGAAAGTGAGATCTGATAGATATGATAAGATAATATTTTTGGTATTTTTATGATAAAGATGCAAAGTAAAGAAAACAAAATAAACGGAAAAGGAAATAGCTTGTTGACGGGAGATTAATATAATAGAAAATAGACCCGGGGGCCATAGGTTTCACTAGTGGCTTCTCTCGAGAGCATAAGTATTACAGAGGGAAAATAAATTACTATTGAGCAATTGACAGAATTGAGCATAGTTATGAGAATATCTAGGTATGATCATGTATATAGGCATCACGCCCGGGACAAGTAGACCGACTCCTGCCTGCATCTACTACTATTCTCCACACATCGACCGCTATCCAGCATGCATCTAGAGTATTAATTTCATAAGAACAGAGTAACGCTTTAAGCAAGATGACATGATGTAGAGGGATAGACTCATGCAATATGATATAAACCCATCTTGTTATCCTCGATGGCAACAATACAATACGTGCCTTGCTGCCCCTACTGTCACTGGGAAAGGACACCGCAAGATTGAACCCAAAGCTAAGCACTTCTCCCATTGCAAGAAAGATCAATCTAGTAGGCCAAACCAAACTGATAATTCGAAGAGACTTGCAAAGATAACCAATCATACATAAAAGAATTCAGAGAAGATTCAAATATTGTTCATAGATAAACTTGATCATAAACCCATAATTCATCGATCTCAACAAACACACCGCAAAAGAAGATTACATCGAATAGATCTCCACAAGAGAGGGGGAGAACATTGTATTGAGATCCAAAAAGAGAGAATAAGCCATCTAGCCAATAACTATGGACCCGAAGGTCTGAGGTAAACTACACACACATCATCGGAGAGGCTATGGTGTTGATGTAGAAGCCCTCCGTGATCGATGCCCCCTCCGGCGGAGCTCCGAAAAACGCCCCAAGATGGGATCTCACAGGTACAGAAGGTTGCGGCGGTGGAATTAGGGTTTTGGCTCCGTATCTAGTAGTTTGGGGGTACGTATGTATATATAGGAGGAAGAAGTACGTCGGTGGAACAACATGGGCCCCATGAGGGTGGAGGGCGCGCGTGGGTGGATAGGCGCGCCCCCCCTACCTCGTGCCTTCCTGGTTGCTTTCTTGACGTAGGGTCCAAGTCCTCTGGATCACGTTCGTTCCAAAAATCACGTTCCCGAAGGTTTCATTCCGTTTGGAGTCGGTTTGATATTCTTTTTCTGCGAAACTCTGAAATAGGCAAAAAACAACAATTCTGGGCTGGTCCTCCGGTTAATAGGTTAGTCCCAAAAATAATATAAAAGTGTATAATAAAGCCCAATAATTTCCCAAACAGGATATAATATAGCATGGAACCATCAAAAATTATAGATACGTTGGAGACATATCAAGCATCCCCAAGCTTAATTCCTTCTCGTCCTCGAGTAGGTAAATGATAAAAACAGAATTTTTGATGTGGAATGCTACTTGGCATAATTCCAATGTAATTCTCTTAATTGTGGTATGAATATTCATATCCGAAAGATTCAAGACAAAAGTTTAATATTGACATAAAAATAATAATACTTCAAGCATACTAACTAAGCAATTATGTCTTCTCAAAATAACATGGCCAAAGAAAGTTATCCTTACAAAATCATATAGTCTGGTTATGCTCTATCTTCACCACACAAAGTAATTAAATCATGCACAACCCCGATGACAAGCCAAGCAATTGTTTCATACTTTTGTTGTTTTCAAACTTTTTCAATCTTCACGCAATACATGAGCGTGAGCCATGGACGTAGCACTATATGTGGAATAGAATGGTGGTTGTGGAGAAGACAAAAAGGAGAAGATAGTCTCACATCAACTAGGCGTATCAACGGGCTATGGAGATGCCCATTAATAGATATCAATGTGAGTGAGTAGGGATTGCTATGGAACGGATGCACTAGAGCTATAAGTATATGAAAGCTCAACAAAAGGAACTAAGTGGGTGTGCATCCAACTCGCTTGCTCATGAAGACCTGGGGCATTTTCAGGAAAAGCCCATCTTTGGAATATACAAGCCAAGTTCTATAATGAAAAATTCCCACTAGTATATGAAAGTGATATCATAGGAGACTCTCTATCATGAAGATCATGGTGCTACTTTGAAGCACAAGTGTGGTAAAAGGATAGTAGCATTGTCCCTTCTCTCTTTTTCTCTCATCATTTTTTTATTTGGGCATTTTCTCTTTTTATGGCCTCCTTTTTTTTAGTACGGAGTCTCATCCCGACTTGTGGGGGAATCATAGTCTCCATCATCCTTTCCTCACTTGGGACAATGCTCTAATAATTATGATCATCACACTTTTATTTACTTACAACTCAACAATTACAACTCAATACTTAGAACAGAATATGACTCTATGTGAATGCCTCCGGCGGTGTACCGGGATATGCAATGAATCAAGAGTGACATGTATGAAAGAATTATGAACGGTGGCTTTGCCACAAATACAATGTCAACTACATGATCACGCAAAGCAATATGACAATGATGGAGCGTGTCATAATAAATGGAAAGGTGGTAAGTTGCATGCCAATATATCTCGGAATGGCTATGGAAATGCCATGATAGGTAGGTATGGTGGCTGTTTTGAGGAAGGTATATGGTGGGTGTATGATACCGGCGAAAAGTGCGCGGTTTTAGAGAGGCTAGCAATGGTGGAAGAAAGAGAGTGTGTATAATCCATGGACTCAACATTAGTCATAAAGAACTCATATACTTATTGCAAAAATCTACAAGTTATCAAAGCAAAGTAGTACGTGCATGCTCCTAGGGGGATAGATTGGTAGGAAAAGACCATCGCTCTCCCCGACCGCCACTCATAAGGAAGACAATCAATAAATAAATCATGCTCCGACTTCATCACATAACGGTTCACCATACGTGCATGCTACGGGAATCACAAACTTTAACACAAGTATTTATCAAATTCAAAACTACTCAACTAGCATGACTCTAATATCACCATCTTCATATCTCAAAACAATTATCAAGTATCAAACTTCTCATAGTATTCAACACACTGATAAGAAAGAAAATTACTAATCTTGAATGCCTAACATAATTAAAGCAAATCTCCACACTGTTTTGTAGGACTCTCAAAATAATCTAAGTGAAGCATTAGAGAACAATAGTATCTATAAAACAAATCCACCACCGTGCTCTAAAAGAGGTAAGTGAAGCACTAGAGCAAAAACTATATAACTCAAAAGATATAAGTGAAGCACTAGAGCAAAAACTATATAACTCAAAAGATATAAGCGAAGCACATAGAGTATTCTAACAATTTCCAAATCATGTGTGTCTCTCTCAAAAGGGTGTGTACAGCAAGGATGATTGTGGCAAACTAACAAATAAAGACTCAAATAATACAAGATTCTCCAAGAAAAACACATATCATGTGGTGAATAAAAATATAGCTCCAAATAAAGTTACCGATGGAAGTAGACGAAAGAGGGGATGCCTTCCGGGGCATCCCCAATCTTTGGATTTTAGGTGTCCTTAGATTATCTTGGTGTTCCATGGGCATCCCCAAGCTTAGGCTCTTGCCACTCCTTCTTCCATAATCCATCAAATCTTTTACCCAAAACTTGAAAACTTCACAACACAAAACTTAAAGTAGAAAATCTCGTGACCTCCGTTAGCGAAAGAAAACAAAACACCACTTCAAGGTACTGTAATGAACTCATTCTTTATTTATATTTTTGTTAAATCTACTATATTCCAACTTTTCTATGGTTTATAAACTATTTTATTAGCAATAGATTCATCAAAATAAGCAAACAACACAAGAAAAAACAGAATCTGTCAAAAACATAACAGTCTGTAGTAATCTGTAGCTACCGAAAGTTCTGGAACCCCAAAAATTCTAAAATAAATTTCTGGACGTGAGGAATTTATCTATTAATCATCTTCAAAAATAATTAACTAAATATAACTTTCCAAATAAAAATGGCAGCAATTCTCGTGAGCGCTAAAGTTTCTGTTTTTTACAGCAAGATTAAAAAGACTTTCCCCAAGTCTTCCCAACGGTTCTACTTGGCACAAACACTAACTAAACACAAAAAAACACAACCAAAACAGAGGATAGGTAAATTATTTATTACTAAACAGGGGCAAAAAGCAAGGAATAAAAATAAAATTGGGTTGCCTCCCAACAAGCGCTATCGTTTAACGCCCCTAGCTAGGCATAAAAACGAAGATAGATCTAGGTATTGCCATCTTTGGTAGGCAATACATAAGTGGCTCTCATAATATATTCATATGGTAATTTAATTTTATTTATAGGGAAGTGTTCCATGCCTTTCCTTAACGGAAATTGGAATCTAATATTCCCTTCCTTCATATCAATAATTGCACCAATCGTTCTAAGGAAAGGTCTACCAAGAATAATCGGACATGAAGGATTGCAATCTACATCAAGAACAATAAAATCTATGGGCACATAATTCCTATTCGCAACAATAAGAACATCATTAATTCTTCCCATAGGTTTCTTAATAGTGGAATCCACAAGGTGCAAATATAAAGAACAATCATCAAAATCACGGAAACCTAGCAAATCACTCAAAGTCTTTGGAATCGTGGAAACACTAGCACCCAAATCACACAAAGCATAGCTCTCATGATCTTTAATTTTCATTTTTATTGTAGATTCCCACTCATCATAAAGTTTTCTAGGGATAGAAACTTCCAACTCAAGTTTTTCTTCATAAGATTGCATCAAAGCATCAACGATATGTTTAGTAAAAGCTTTATTTTTTACTATAAGCATGAGGAGAATTTAGCACAGATTGCAACAAGGAAATATAATCTATCAAAGATCAATTATCATAATTAAATTCCTTGAAATCCAAAATAGTGTTTTGATTGATATTTAAAGTTTTGACTTCTTCAATCCCACTTTTAACAATTTTAATATCAAGATCTAAAGACTCTGAATTTTAGGAATGCCTTCTAGGTAAAGGTGGATCATATTCAGCCCCATCATTATCAAGATTCATATTGCAAAACAAAGATTTAATAGGGGACACATCAATAACTTTTAGATCTTCATCTTTATTTTCATAGAAACTAGAAGAACACGCTTTCACAAAACAATCTTTCTTAGCACACATCCTAGCGGTTCTTTCTTTGCACTCATCAATGGAAATTCGCATGGCCTTGAGAGACTCATTGATATCATGATTAGGTGGAATAGATCTAAGTTTCAAAGAATCAACATCAAGAGAAATTCTATCAACGTTCCTAGCCAATTCATCAACTTTAAGCAATTTTTATTTAAGCAAAGCATTGAAATTCTTTTGCGAATTCATAAACTCCTTAACACTAGTCTCGAATTCAGAGGGCATCTTATTAAAATTTCCATAAGAATTGTTGTAGGAATTACCATAATTATTAGAGGAATTACTAGGATACGGCCTAGGATTAAAGTTTCCTCTATAAGCGTTGTTACCAAAATTATTCCTACAAACAAAATTCACATCCATAGATTCATTATTATTCTCAATCAAAGTAGACAAAGGCATATCATTAGGATGAGAAGAAACACTTTTATTAGCAAATAATTTCATAAGTTCATCCATCTTTCCACTCAAAACATTAATTTCTTCTATCGCATGCACTTTCTTATTATTAGATCTTTCAGTGTGCCATTGAGAATAATTGACCTTAATATTACCTAGGAGTTTAGTAGCTTCTCCTAAAGTGATTTCATAAGCAGCATTAATTTCACAAGATTCAGTATCAGTAAGAGGAGCAATCGGAGTGCTAAGGAAATCATTGTTGTTGGTATTAGTAAAGTCACACAGTTTGGTTTTATATTGAGCCATCGTGACAGGCAAGCAATCCAACACACAAGCAAACAAGAAACGGGCAAAAAGAGGCAAATAGGGAAATAGAAGGAGGACGGGGAGAGAGGGAAAATAAAACGGCAAGGGTGAAGTGGGGGAGAGGAAAACGAGAGGCAAATGGCAAATAATGTAATGCGGGAGATAAGGGTTTGTGATGGGTACTTGGTATGTTGACTTTTGCGTAGACTCCCCGACAATGGTGCCAGAAATCCTTCTTGCTACCTCTTGAGCATTGCGTTGGTTTTCACTTGAAGAGGAAAGGGTGATGCAGCAAAGTAGCGTAAGTATTTCCCTAATTTTTGAGAACCAAGGTATCAATCTAGTAGGAGGCCACGCACGAGTCCCTCGTACCTACACAAACAAATAAAATCCTCGCAACCAACGCAATAAAGGGGTTGTCAATCCCTTCACGGTCACTTACGAATGTGAGATCTGATAGATATGATAAGATAATATTTTGGGTATTTTTATGATAAATATGCAAAGTATAGAAAGAAAAATAAACGGAAAAGGAAATAGCTTGTTGACGGGAGATTAATATAATAGAAAATAGACCCGGGGGCCATAGGTTTCACTAGTGGCTTCTCTCGAGAGCATAAGTATTACAGAGGGAAAATAAATTACTATTGAGCAATTGACAGAATTGAGCATAGTTATGAGAATATCTAGGTATGATCATGTATATAGGCATCACGCCCGAGACAAGTAGACCGACTCCTGCCTGCATCTACTACTATTCTCCACACATCGACCGCTATCCAGCATGCATCTAGAGTATTAATTTCATAAGAACAGAGTAACGCTTTAAGCAAGATGACATGATGTAGAGGGATAGACTCATGCAATATGATATAAACCCATCTTGTTATCCTCGATGGCAACAATACAATACGTGCCTTCCTGCCCCCACTGTCACTGGGAAAGGACACCGCAAGATTGAACCCAAAGCTAAGCACTTCTCCCATTGCAAGAAAGATCAATCTAGTAGGCCAAACCAAACTGATAATTCGAAGAGACTTGCAAAGATAACCAATCATACATAAAAGAATTCAGAGAAGATTCAAATATTGTTCATAGATAAACTTGATCATAAACCCATAATTCATCGATCTCAACAAACACACCGCAAAAGAAGATTACATCGAATAGATCTCCACAAGAGAGGGGGAGAACATTGTATTGAGATCCAAAAAGAGAGAATAAGCCATCTAGCCAATAACTATGGACCCGAAGGTCTGAGGTAAACTACTCATACATCATCGGAGAGGCTATGGTGTTGATGTAGAAGCCCTCCGTGATCGATGCCCCCTCCGGCGGAGCTCCGAAAAATGCCCCAAGATGGGATCTCACGGGTACTGAAGGTTGCGGCGGTGGAATTAGGGTTTTGGCTCCGCATCTAGTAGTTTGGGGGTACTTAGGTATATATAGGAGGAAGAAGTACATCGGTGGAACAACATGGGCCCCACGAGGGTGGAGGGCGCGCCTGGGTGGATAGGCGCGCCCCCCTACCTCGTGCCTTCCTGGTTGCTTTCTTGACGTAGGGTCCACACTCGTAGAAAAAGGGCCTGTTGTCCCGGTTCGTAAGGGCCTTTAGTCCCGGTTCCTGAACCGGGACTAAAGTGTCGGTACTAATGCCCTGTCCCTTTAGTCCCGGTTCAATCCAGAACCGGGTCTGATGGGCCTCCACGTGGCCTTTGCACGAAGCCCAGGCAGGAGACCCTTTGGTCCTGGTTGGTGGCACCAACCGGGACCAATAGGCATCCACGCGTCAGCATTTCTGTGGCTGGGGTTTTTGTTTTTTTGAAAGGGGGGTGTTTGGGGGTTTTGGGGGGTTAATTTAGGTGTTTCATATATTGTGTTAGCTAGCTATAATTAATAGAGAGAGGTGTCCTCTCTTATGTCCGTGCTTGGTCGACGCTATGTACTATACATACGTATAGAGAGGACTAGACACGCTAGCTAGCTAGTAAGCAAACGAAGGAAACAGAAGATCGTCATGAACATATATGCATACAAAGAGAAGTGATATCGACCACCTCTCCTTCTCCGAGAGATTGGTCGAACAACAAGTTCTCATATATCTATCCGACACTACCGGCTACATATATACAATAATTATCTCTTACAAATATAATCATACGGACTCATGGTCCACATAGTATTCTCCGTCTTCAGCGATCACGTGGTCAAGAAAGAATGCCTCCAATTCCTCTTGAATTGCTCGCATGCGAGCTGGTGCTAGGAGTTCATCCCGCTTCCGAAACATCTAATTTGAAGAAGGGGGTCAATACATATATATATGAATGAATGAAACTCAATACAAATGATGGTAATAAAATAAAATTATGAATGTTGTTATTTACGTACTTCATATTGTTCGTCAGAGTACCCGCCCCGCTCACAGGTCGTGTGGCGGATGGACTCGCAGACGTAGTATCCACAGAAATCATTCCCTTGTTCCTGCCACAACCACTTTACAAGAAATAGAGGTCAATCAAACTGATAAGCAAGAATGCTAAATGGTATTGATGAAACTAGCGCTTGAATCACTAGGAGATGCGTGGAACATGCTACTATAGTACTTACTTTCGGGTGTCTAAATTCCAGCTCCTTCGGCAGTCCCGGAACTTTTCTGGTGAATTTTCTCCAAATCCTGCCGGACAAAGAAAACAATTACTTGATATCAGGAAATGAACAAAGTTGCTGATATGGTGGATAATGATCGATTTAACTTACTTCTTGAGGATTTCAGTCATGTCCGCATACTCCTGGGGATCTTTTCGTTTAGAGTCCAAGACGGTTACTACTCCCTGCTCAAGCCTAATCTCTAGGAGAATATAGTGGAAACTGCACACGCGTCCATAACTCATCAATTACATTACTATAACCTGGACTAATATATAAGGGAAACCGAATATGCACAAGACAGTAACACTCACTTGAAGTTGTAAGGAAAGAGTATTATATCTTTGTTTTCATTTTTTTTGAATGATCGTAGCAAGTTGGCCTCGGTATCTCCGGGATGATGTTCAACCTCAGTTGCATCTATGAGATATGTGTTAATGAACCCAATATCACCGATTTGTCTTTTCTTCAATTCGGCGATCTTCATTCTGCATAATATAGTGAGGATAATTATAAATACATGCAATGAAAGAGATGAGCTATATAGAGAGACTTAATGACAGAAGTAGTAGTACTTACAGACAGTAGCAGGTGCTCGTTGTTTTATCGAGGGCCAATTGATTGAAAAACTGATAGAACACCTCAAATGGAATAGGCAACAGTTCAATTCCAACGAGGTCATGCTCCGGTTTAACTCTCGCATACAAAGTACTCCTCCCCCCGGACTCTCTGCAGATTTTCAAGTACCAATCATGTAATCTTCACATCATCGTTGTTAAAGATTTTTCATCTTTGACGAGAGGCTTCCCGTACTCGTATCTGTGTATCTGCACCTCCATGGGATCATAATGTACATCGTCGGGCAGGTAATCGTCAACATTGCCATAACCGGGCACCATCCTCGGATCGACGATGTCGCTAGGCACCTTGAGGGGGGGGGGGGCACGATTGCTTCGCTTGTTCGCCGAGCTGGGCAATTTGTTTCCCAGCTGCTCGTCGATCTTTCAGCCTTTGATCACTGACTGTACTTCCTGACCTCTCCGCTTCGGCCCATGTCTTTGCAATAATGCGCTCATAGTTGCCTTTCGGTGGAGACTTGGGTGGTTTTGCCAGGGCAGCCAGAGTGCGCTTCACTTTCACCGGATCTACCTTCTCCTCTAGAGGTGGATGTCTCTTTGCTCTCAACCCTTGAAACCAGTCATCCACTTCGGTTCGCGCGATCTTCGCGTTCTCCTCCGGGGTCCTCTCGTATGGTAACTTCTGTGGACTCTTCAGAGAAGGACCGAATCTGTATGTTCTCCCGCCTCTAGTTGTACTGCTAGACGCCGGCCGAGCAGACGAAGCGGTTGCCTTCTTTACTTGCTTACGAGGCGGAGGAGAAGGACTACGACGCGCCGGAGCAGCTGCTGGAGCGGCAGCGGGTCTCTTCCGCCCTTGCTGACGAGGCGGAGAAGGAGCAGGCTGGCTGCTCGGGTGCGCCGGTGCAGGCGGAGTGCCGCCACGCGCCGGAGAAGGAGCCGGCCGAGGGCCCTGATCGTCACTCGCCGAAGGAGGAGGCGGTGGAGGAGGCGGAGTGCCGTGACTCGCCGGAGGAGGAGGAGGAGGCGGAGGCGTCCAGTTCGGAAGGTTGATGAGCTCCTTCCGCCATAGGCATGGAGTCTTCAGAGCAGACCCCAGCCGAGTCTCCCCTTCACCGGTAGGGTGGTCAAGCTGGAGGTCCTCAAATCCCTCCGTTATTTCATCCACCATCACCCTAGCATATCCTTCTGGAATCGGCCGGCAGTGAAAAGTTGCGCCGGGTTCAGTAGGATAAACAGAGCCAACAGCCGCCTTGACCTTCAAATTCATCAATTGCGTCATAAGGTGGCAATTTTGAGACTCCGTGATAGCATCCATGGGATAGCTGGCAGGAGCCATCAAGGCATGCTCCGGCTGAAGCAGCTCGGTGGAAGCCACACTGCTTCTGCGCTGAGATGGCGGGGTAGCTTCGGGGGAAGCTTCGGCAGTACGTTTGCTGCGATTTGCTTCTCGTTCCTCTATCGCGTCTACCCTTGCTTGCAGCGCCTGCATTTGGGTCTACTGCATTTTTTTCCTCCTCTCATGGGATTTGTAACCGCCTACGTCCGGAAACCCAACCTTCCACGGAATGGAGCCTGGCGTGCCTCGTGTCCGTCCAGGGTGCTCAGGATTCCCGAGGGCCATTGTGAGCTCGTCGTTCTCTCTGTCTGGAAAGAACTTCCCTTGCTGCGCTGCTTCGATATACTGCTTAAGCTTCCTGACTGGTATGTCCATTTGATCGTTCGTCCAAATGCACTTCCCTGTTACAGGGTCCAAGGTTCCACCAGCCCCGAAGAACCAAGTCCGGCAACGGTCTGGCCAGCTAATTGTCTCTGGTTCGATCCCTTTATCAACCAGATCATTCTCAGTCTTGGCCCACTTAGGCCGGGCTACGAGGTAGACACCTGACCCCGTGCGATGGTGAAGCATCTTCTTCGCAGCATTTTGCTTGTTTGTCACCGACATCTTCTTACTCTTTTTCGATGTCTTGTGGGCCAAAAATGCGGGCCAGTGATCTCTGATCTTCTCATATCTGCCCTTGAATTCTGGTGTCTCATTATTTTCGACAAACTTATTCAGCTCTTTCTTCCACCTCCTGAATAGTTCTGCCATCCTCTTAAGAGCAAAAGACTTGATTAATTGCGCTTTAACTGGGCTCTCTGGATTATCCTCTGGCGGTAGGGTGAAATTTGACTTCAGCTCAGTCCAAAGATCATTTTTCTGCATATCATTGACATAAGACACCTCAGGGTCTTCTGTAGCCGGCTTAAACCATTGTTGGATGCTTATCGAGATCTTGTCCCTAACCAGAACCCCGCACTGAGCAACAAATGCGCTCTTTGTCCGGAGGGGTTCAATCGGTTGGCCGTCGGGCGCGATTGCTATGATCTCAAACTTTTCATCTGAGCTCAACTTTTTCTTCGGGCCTCGTCTCTTTACCGAAGTTGTGCTCGATCCGGAGGGCTAGAAAAAAGAACAAAGACTTAATTAATATGTGTACATACCAAAACAATGAATGCATCAATCAGCTAGTCAGCACAGGCTTAACTAATATATATACCTGGCCGGACTCGGTTCGGTCACCGGAGCCGTCATCACGGTCTCCTTCTTCCACTGGCATTGGGTCACCGGAGCCGTCCTCATGTTCTTCTTCTTGCACCGGCATTAGGTCACCGTAGCCAGCTTCTTCACCCTCTCCTTCCAGACCATCGGTGTCGTTGAGAAACAACGAGACGGCATCACTTCCTTCTGTGATTATGTCCCTCAAAAACGCTTCTTTTGCTTCGTCTCGGGCGGTGTCCATAGTTTCTACAAATATTTACAACATGGCAATTATTATTCAAACATGACAGATGGATATATTAGTGCCAAACGTAGAACTAGCTACCTAATCATAGTAAGGAATCATATATATTAATTAGTGGCCTCGACCCCCCCCCCACGTGTTGAAGTTATCGGGAGGGGGTATATATCGACAACGACGACACTACATCTATATGTCCCTCGACGACCCTCGTTCCCGATAAAAAAAGAGGAAGAAGAAGAAAAAAAATAGGAGAAGAAAGAATAGAGGAGAAGAACTCCTCCTCTATTCTTTCTTCTCCTCTTTTTTTCTTCTTCCTCTTCTTTTTTTATCCTCTTCTTCCTCTCATGTTTGAGAGGATCGCCGAGGGGTCGGAAGGTTGCCTAGTGTCAAAGGATTCAACAAAACCATGTCTTCATCATTAGGCGAAAGTAACATGTGCATGATGGTATGAAGCTCTCCAAAGTTATTTTGGAACGGAGTCCCAGATAAGATAATTCGCTTTTTGGTACAAAGTTCAGCAACACCTTCCAAATATCGTTATTTGGAAGGCCTTTGCTGAAATTCATACAAAAGGCAAATTATCCTATCCGGGACACCATTCCAAAATAACTTTGGAGGACTTCGTCATGCCCTGGTTACTTCCGGCTAATGACGAAGCCATGGATTTCTTCAATACTTTGACACTAGGAAACCTCTCTCGACCCCTCGGCGATCCTCGACCCCTCGAACCCTCGACGACCCTGGAACCCTTGACCCCTAGACGACCCTGGAACCCTCGACCCTATAGAACCCTCGAAGAAAGGAATAGCTAGAGGAGAAGATCGAAGAAAAAAAAGAAGAAAAAAAAGAGGAGAAGAAGAAAGGAATAGTGGAGAAGAAGAGAAAATAGAATATTCTATTTTCTCTTCTTCTCCACTATTCCTTTCTTCTTCTCCTCTTCTTTTCCTTCTTTTTTCTTCTTCTTATTTATTTCTCCTCTTCTTTTCCTCTCCTCTTCTTCTTTCTTTCCTCTTCTTATTTTCTTCTTTCCTATCCTCGACGACCCTGGAACCCTCGACCCCTAGACGACCCTGGAACCCTCGACCCTCGATCCCTCGACCCTATAGAACCCTCGAACCCTCGACCCTGAAACCCTCGACCCTTGACCCCTTAACGACCCTCGACCCTCTACCCTAGTTCCCGACCCTCGACCCTCTACCCTAGTTCCCGACCCTCGACCCCTCGGCGATCCTAGACACCCTCGTTCCCGATAAAAATTAAGAAGAAGAAGAAGAAGAAGAAGAAGAAGAAGAAGAAGAAAGAGGAGAAGAAGAAAGGAATAGCTAGAGGAGAAGATCGAAGAAAAAAAAGAAGAAAAAAAAGAGGAGAAGAAGAAAGGAATAGTGGAGAAGAAGAGAAAATAGAATATTCTATTTTCTCTTCTATTTTCTCTTCTTCTCCTCTATTCCTTTCTTCTTTTCCTCTTCTTTTTCTTTTTTTTCTTCTTATTATTTATTTCTCCTCTTCTTCCTCTCCTCTTCTTCTCCATTCTTCCTCTTCTTATTTTCCTTTTTCCTCTCATTCTTTTTCACATAAATTTTTGACATTTTTGACATATTTAGCACATTCTAAATTTTTCTAACTCTTTTACAACCACAAAAGTTACTCCAACTTCATGACAGTACCCACACTCCATTTCACCAAAAACCTTCTGGTCCATAGTTTAAATTTTTTAAATTTCATTCAAATGAAATTTGAACCAGATTCAAATTCCTTGCTGAAAACCTATTCTAAACCAATGAAAAAATTCTGAAATTTTGCCATCACCTTTGTCTTGCATCGGTACCTCACCACAAAAAATATCATAAATCCTAAAAATGCCCAAAGCCATCTAGCATTTGATCAAACACCCTCTATATGCACTGTTCATATCTGTAAAAAAATTCAGAAATTTCAGAAAAGTTTGCTGCTGCTCCACTCCTTCTCCTCTCCTCTCCTTCTCCTCTCCTTCTACTCTTCAATGCGTCGGGGCCAGCGGCGACCATGGAGCAGGGGCAGAGAGCAAGGGCCGCACTCGATCGGGACCATGGGAAAGGGGGGACTCACTTTAAGGGGGGCGGCGATGGCAGGAGTCCGGCGACGAGGACGGCGGGCTCAGGGCGGCATGCGGTGACGGGGACGGCGTGCGGCCGACGACAGGGACGAGGAGGGGTGGGCTCGGGGAGGCACGCAGCGACGGGGACGACGAGGACGGTGGGCTCGGGGATGCCGGCGATGAGGACGACGCGGGCTCGTGGAGGCGACGACGTTGGCGGCGGCGGCGTAGACGGCGAGGTGGAGCAGCCTGACGGCGTCGCCGGCGGGGGAGGGGGGAACTGGCGATGCAAACTGAAAATTTTCACAAGTGTTTGTTATATAGTCCAAGCTTTAGTCCCAGTTGGTGGCATAAACCGGGACTAATTCCCCCTTTAGTCCCGGTTGGTGCCAGCAACCGGGACCAAAGGCCTCTTTTCAGCAGCCCAAAGGGCGGGAAGCGGCGGCCTTTGGTCCCGGTTGGTGGCACCAACCGGGACTAAAGGGGGCATTGGTCACGGTTGGTGCCACGAACCGTGACCAATGCCCCCTTTAGTCCCGGTTGGTGCCACCAACCGGGACCAATGGCCTTGTGCTGCCCCGCGCCCAAAAGTTTAGTCCCAGCTCGCTAGTTGAGAGGGCTCGGGAGTGGTTTATAAGTGCTGCTGCGCCCACCCTCCCGAGCTCCTCTCAACTGCAGGCTTTCGGGCCTAATCTGCCACTGCAATGCATGTGGGCCTACTGGGCCTGCTGCAGGCCTGAATCCTGGCCCATGGTAGGGTTTCTAGTCGTATTCAGGCCGTGGTGGCCCAGTAGGTGGCATTTTTTTGTTTTTTTGTTGCTTTATTTATTTTCTTTTGTTTTTTTCTTTATTTTTTAATTCTTTATGCTTTTAGTTTTAGAAAAATTATAAACTTTTTGTTAATGCCATTAGTTTTCAAATTTGAAAATATTTTTGTAGTTTTTTTGTTTTCTTTGTTGCTTTATTTATTTTATTTTGTGATTAACTTTACTATAAAAATAGTTTATTCCTGTTTTTTTGATTTGTTTTTTGCATTATTTATTTTCTTTTGTTTTTTGCTTTAATTTTTAATTCTGTTTGCTTTTAGGTTAGCAAAATTATAAACTTTCTGTTAGTGCCATTAGTTTTAGAAAAATTATAAACTTTCTATTAGTGCCATTAGTTTTCAAATTTGAAAACACTTTTTTAATTTTTTAGTTTTTTTGTTGCTTTATTTATTTTATTTTGTGATTAACTTTACTATAAAAATAGTTTTTTCCTGTTTTTTTGATTTGTTTTTTGCATTATTTATTTTCTTTTGTTTTTGCTTTAATTTTTAATTCCGTTTGCTTTTAGGTTAGCAAAATTATAAACTTTCTGTTAGTGCCATTAGTTTTAGAAAAATTATAAACTTTCTGTTAGTGCCATTAGTTTTCAAATTTGAAAACACATTTTTAGTTTTTTTGTTTTCTTTGTTGCTTTATTTATTTTATTTTGTGATTAACTTTACTATAAAAATAGTTTTTTCCTGTTTTTTTGATTTGTTTTTTGCATTATTTATTTTCTTTTGTTTTTTGCTTTAATTTTTAATTCTGTTTGCTTTTAGGTTAGCAAAATTATAAACTTTCTGTTAGTGCCATTAGTTTTAGAAAAATTATAAACTTTCTGTTAGTGCCATTAGTTTTCAAATTTGAATAGTTAAAATTTGAATTCTTTGAAAATTGTTTGAATCACAAGTTTGTGATTAACTTACTAAAAAATGAGAATAGATGCGCTTATAGAGAAAATTCAACCTAAATTCCTAGTAAATTTCTATGAATTTCAGAGAAATTCACTATGGATTTAGGTTAAACTTTTCTCTATTAGGGCATCTATTTTCACTTTGAGAGGAGCTCAACAAGGCAGAGAGGGAAGGGCTTATAAACTGGTGTGAGCCCCCTTCGGTTGGCGAGGTGGGACTAAACTCGGCCCGCAACGAGGACCAACCCTTTAGTCCCGGTTTGTGGCAGAAACCGGGACTAATGGTCATGGGCCAGGGGCGAGGAGCAAAATTATAAACTTTCTGTTAGTGCCATTAGTTTTAGAAAGTTGAAAGTTGAAAGTTGGCATGAGCCAGGGAGTAATGGTCATGGTATTACGAGGGCCGAACCATAAGACATGAAAGCATTTCAAATGAACTCTGAAAAAGTTGAAAGTTGGGATGGTATCATAATTTCACCCACATAGCATGTGCATGTACAAAACGGACAATGGTAGCATGTTCGTGTGTTACAAAGTTGCGGGAGAAAGTCTTCACTTTTTCTTCGCTTGTGTCATTTGCTTATTGTGCCGTAACCATGGATAATCTTCATTGTTTATCAGGATGCTTGGGTCAGCCTTGACATTGAAGGGAGGAATTTCATGAAACTTTTCATAATCTTCAGACATGTCTGTCTTGCCGTCCACTCCCAGGATGTCCCTTTTTACTGAAAGAACTATGTGGCGCTTTGGCTCATCGTATGATGTATTCGCTTCCTTATCTTTTCTTTTTCTCGGTTTGGTAGACATGTCCTTCACATAGATAACCTGTGCCACATCATTGGCTAGGACAAACGGTTCGTCAGTGTACCCAAGATTTTTCAGATCCACTGTTGTCATTCCGTACTGTGGTCTACCTGTACCCCGCCGCCTAACAGATTGACCCATTTGCACTTAAACAAAGGGACCTTAAAATCAGGTCCATAGTCAAGTTCCCATATGTCCACTATGTAACCATAATATGTATCCTTTCCGCTCTCGGTTACTGCATCAAAGCGGACACCGCTGTTTTGGTTGGTGCTCTTTTGATCTTGGGCGATCGTGTAAAATGTATTCCCATTTATCTCGTATCCTTTGTAAGTCAATACAGTCAAAGATGGTCCCCTGGACAACAAGTACAACTCATCACAAACAGTGTTGTCACCTCTGAGACATGTTTCCAACCAACTGCTGAAAGTCCTGATGTGTTCACATGTAATCCAGTCGTCGCACTGCTCCGGGTGTTTGGAGCACAGACTGTTCTTGTGTTCATCGACATACGGGGTCACCAAGGTAGAGTTCTGTAGAACTGTGTAGTGTGCTTGAGACCAAGAATATCCGTCCCTGCATTCCTTGGGTCCTTTGCAAACTCATCCCAGTACTTTATCTCGATTTTTCTCCACTGCGACCCGTCAGCGGGTGCTCTCAACTTCCCATCTTTCTTTCGGTTCTCACTGTGCCATCGCATCAACTTGGCATGCTCTTCGTTTTTGAACAGACGTTTCAACTGTGGTATTATAGGAGCATACCACATCACCTTCGCAGGAACCCTCTTCCTGGGGGGCTCGCCGTCAACATCACCAGGGTCATCTCGTCTGATCTTATACCGCAATGCACCGCATACCGGGCATGCGTTCAGATCCTTGTATGCACCGTAGTAGAGGATGCAGTCATTAGCGCATGCATGTATCTTCTCCACCTCCAATCCTAGAGGGCATACGACCTTCTTTGCTGCGTATGTACTGTCGGGCAATTCGTTATCCTTTGGAAGCTTCTTCTTCAATATTTTCAGTAGCTTCTCAAATCCTTTGTCAGCCACAGCATTCTCTGCCTTCCACTGCAGCAATTCCAGTACGGTACCGAGCTTTGTGTTGCCATCTTCGCAATTGGGGTATAACCCTTTTTTGTGATCCTCTAACATGCGATCGAACTTCAGCTTCTCCTTTTGACTAATGCATTGCGTCCTTGCATCGACAATGACCCGGCAGAGATCATCATCATCGGGCACATCGACTGGTTTCTCTTGATCTTCAGCAGCTTCACCTGTTGTAGCATCATTGGGCACATCGTCTTGTTCCTCTTGATCTTCACCAGCTCCCCCCGTTGCAGCATCACTGTATTCAGGGGGCACATAGTTGTCATCGTAGTCTTCTTCTTCGCCGTCTTCCATCATAACCCCTATTTCTCCGTGCCTCGTCCAAACATTATAGTGTGGCATGAAACCCTTGTAAAGCAGGTGGGAGTGAAGGATTTTCCGGTTAGAGTAAGACCTCGTATTCCCACATTCAGTGCATGGACAACACATAAAACCATTCTGCTTGTTTGCCTCAGCCGCATCGAGAAACTCATGCACGCCCTTAATGTACTCGCGGGTGTGTCTGTCACCGTACATCCATTGCCGGTTCATCTGCGTGCATTATATATAATTAAGTGTCCAAATTAATAGAAGTTCATCATCACATTAAAACCAAAGTGCATACATAGTTCTCATCTAACAACATATAGCTCTCCAGAGCATCTAATTAATTAAACCATACATTGAAACTATGTAAAACATTTCAATGCGAAAACAAATGCGATCATAATCGCAACCAAGGTAACAATTGATCCAACGGCATAATGATACCAAGCCTCGGTATGAATGGCATATTTTCTAATCTTTCTAATCTTCAAGCGCATTGCATCCATCTTGATCTTGTGATCATCGACGACATCCGCAACATGCAACTCCAATATCATCTTCTCCTCCTCAATTTTTTTTATTTTTTCCTTCAACAAATTGTTTTCTTCTTCAACTAAATTTAACCTCTCGACAATAGGGTCGGTTGGCATTTCCGATTCACATACATCCTAGATAAATAAAATCTATGTCACGTTGGTCGGCATAATTTTCATAAACAATAAATGAACCAATAGTTATAAAGATAATATACATACCACATCTGAATCATAGACAGGACGAGGGCCGACGGGGGCGGATACCAAAACCATCGCACTATATAAGATGCAATAATAAGTGTAAGAAAATGATACAAGTATCTATCTAAACATACAAGTAAGAATATTTTTCCTTTCAGAAAGAAGATAAGAACAAGAGGCTCACCACGGTGGTGTCGGTGATGAGATCGGCGCGGGTGATCGACGGCGGTGAAGACGGGGACGGGGCGTGACGGACCGCTAAATCTAGACAAATCTCAAGGAAAATGGAGCTTGGAGGTCGAGCTTCGAGAGGAGAAAGCTTAAGTAGTGTGGCTCGGGCATTCCATCGAACACCCCATGTGCATAGGAGGTGAGCTAGAGCACCACAAAGCCCTCTCCCCCTCGGCCAGAGAAAAACAGAGCACTGGGGTGCTCTGCTCGCGAGCGAGGGGTATATATAGGCACCTCATTGGTCCCGGTTGGTGACATGAGCCGGGACTAAAGGGGAGCCTTTGGTCCCGGTTCAAGCCACCAACCGGGACCAATGGTGGTGGGCCAGGAGCGAGGCCCATTGGTCCCGGTTCATCCCACCAACCGGGACCAAAAGGTACAGATGAACCGGGACCAATGGCCCACGTGGCCCGGCCGGCCCCCTGGGCTCATGAACCGGGACCAATGCCCACATTGGTCCCGGTTCTGGACTGAACCGGGACTAATGGGCTGACCCGGCCTGGACCAAAGCCCTGTTTTCTACTAGTGCCAAGTCCTCTGGATCACGTTCGTTCCAAAAATCACGTTCCCGAAGGTTTCATTCCGTTTGGACTCCGTTTGATATTCTTTTTTCTGTGAAACTCTGAAATAGGCAAAAAACAGTAATTCTGGGCTGGGCCTCCGGTTAATAGGTTAGTCCCAAAAATAATATAAAAGTGTATAATAAAGCCCAATAATGTCCAAAACAGGATATAATATAGCATGGAACAATCAAAAATTATAGATACGTTGGAGATGTATCAAATGGCTTTCTAGGAAAATAATTTCTCTTCAAGAAAGGGGCCAGACAAGGGGATCCACTCTCTCCCACATCTTTGTGTTAGTAGTTGATCTGCTTCAAACCATATTTAATGAGGCTATGCACCGCTCCTTAATCAGCTCACCTATTACTCATAGTTCATGCCCAGACTACCCAATCATTCAGTATGAAGATGATATAATTCTGGTGGCTAATGCTGACAGTGGGCAACAGAACCAAATCAAGAACCTGCTACTCCACTATGCAACCTATACTGGACTTAAAGTGAACTATGCTAAATCCATCACGATCCCCATCAACACTCCACCTGCCGAGATGTTGGCTCTATCTAATATCCTTGGCTGCAAAATTGGCACTCTTCCTCATGCCTATCTAGGCCTGCCCCTCAGTATCAACAAACCAAGAATTGTAGACTTTATGCCCATGATGAAGAGAATTGAGAATAGACTCTTGAGTTGCTCCACCTTGCTATCCACTGGTGATAAACTTACCTTGATCAAATCAGTATATGCCAGCATGCCCATTTTCTTCATGTGCTCTTTGATGCTACCCAAAACACTGCCCAGACATATTGAGGGCTACTTCAGAAATTGCTTCTAGAGAAAATATGGTACGGTGGACACTGGACCAGCCTTGATTGCTTGGGATTCACTTTGCAAACCAAAGGCTCAAGGTGGATTAGGCATTCTTGATATCACAGTCCACAACAAAGCTCTACTGATGAAATTCCTCCATAAATTTCGGAATAAAGTTGACACTCCTTGGGTGCACATCATCTGGGAAACTTACTACCTAAATGCCCCTCCTGGAGACAAGTTGGTTGGCTCCTTTTGGTGGAAAACTCTGTTAAAGCTTATTCCTCTATACAAATCTCATGCCATTTGTCAAGCTGGAATTGGAGACACCACCTTTTTGGTTAGATAATTGGGTGGACAACCACTGCAAATCAGATTTCCTGAGCTGTTCTCATTTGCTATCAACAAACGAAGTACACTTCAGTACATGATTAATCAAGAGGATTGCAACACTCTTTTCCATAGACCACTCTCATTACAAGCTTACCAGCAACATAACAGGGTTCAAGAGATGATAGTCTCCAGAGAGCAATCTGATAGCAGATATCTATGGAAGTATCATTGGGCATCAAGGCATTACTCCTCCATGAAAATGTACAAGTGTCTCATGGGTACTGATGCGGCTTGAAGCTACGTCGGTATTTCCCCAAAGAGGAAGGGATGATGCAGCATAGCGACGGTAAGTATTTCCCTCAGTGAGGGAACCAAGTTTATCGAACCAGTTGGAGAACCAAGCAACACTATGTAAACAACACCTGCACACAAATAACAAATACTCGCAACCCGACGTGTAAAAGGGGTTGTCAATCCCTTTCGGGTAACGGTGCCACAAATTGGCAAACAGACGTGAGAGAGTTGTAAATATTGATAGATCAAACGCCAAATAAAACAAATTGTAGCAAGGTATTTTCATATTTTTGGTTTAATAGATCTGAAAATAAAAGGCAAATAAAATAGATCGCAAAGGCAAATAATATGAGAAAAGACCCGGGGGCCATAGGTTTCACTAGTGGCTTCTCTTGAGGAAAATAGCAAACAGTGGGTAAACGAAATACTGTTGGGAAATTCATAGAACTTCAAATAATCATGATGATATCCAGGCAATGATCATTACATAGGCATCATGTCCAAGATTAGTAGACCGACTCCTGCCTGCATCTTCTACTATTACTCCACACAACGACCGCTATCCAACATACATCTAGTGTATTATGTTCATGGCGAAATGGAGTAATGCAATAAGAATGATGACATGATGTAGACAAGATCTATTTATGTAGAAAAAGACCCCCATCATTTTATCCTTTGTAGCAACGATACATACGTGTCGGTTCCCTTCTGTCACTGGGATCAAGCATCGTAAGATCGAACCCTCTACAAAGCACCTCTTCCCATTGCAAGATAAATAGATCAAGTTGGCCAAACAAAATCCAAATATCGGAGAAGAAATATGAGGCTATAAGCAATCATGCATATAAGAGATCAAAAAACTCAAATAACTTTCATGGATAAAAAGAGATAGATCTGATCATAAACTCAAAGTTCATCGGATCCCAACAAACACACCGCAAAAGAGTTATATCATATGGATCTCCAAGAGACCATTGTATTGAGAATCAAACGAGAGAGAGTAAGCCATCTAGCTACTAACTACGAACTCGAAGGTCTACAAAGAACTCCTCACGCATCATCGGAGAGGCATCAATGGAAGTGGTGAACACCTCCGTGATGGTGTCTAGATTGGATCTGGTGGTTCGATTCTGCATCGGCTGAAATTGATTTTCGTCGACTCACCTAGGGTTTCTGGAATACTAGGGTATATATACACCAAAGAGTCGGTCCGGGGGGCAGCCGAGGTGGGCACAACCCACCAGGGGCGCTTGGGCCCCCAGGCGTGCCCTGGTGGGTTGTGCTCCCTTGGAGCACCCCTAGGCGCTTCTCCGGCCCATTGGGTATCTTCTGGTCCAAAAAATATCCACAAAAAGTTTCACTGCATTTGGACTCCGTTGATATTGATTACCTGCGATGTAAAAAACATGCAAAAAACAACAACTGGCACTTGGCACTATGTCAATAGGTTAGTATCAAAAAATGATATAAAATGATTTAAAACATCCAAGATTGATAATATAACAACATGGAACAATAAAAAAATTATAGATACATTGGAGACGTATCCGCGTCCCTAAGCTTAATTCCTGCTCGTCCTTGAGTACGTAAATGATAAAAACAGAATTTTTGATGTGGAATGCTGCCTAACATGTCATCTTTTCTTTACAGCCTGGACATTTGGACTTTTATATTGTTCAAAGCAATAGTCTAGTTTTGACATGATAACTTAAATACTCAAGCAACCATGTCTTTCAAAATATCAACGCTAAAATAAGCTATCCCTAGCCCATCATGCTCAATCATTGATCCATTCATGAAACACACTCGCATATTAACTACACGCAATGCTTAAGTACGATCATAGTGCCCCCTAGTTGGTGCTTTTTAAGAGAAGATGGAGACTCAAATTAAAAAATAAAAATTGCATAAACTAAAAGAAAGGCCCTTCGCAAAGGGAAGTAGGGATTTGTAGAGGTGCCAGAGCTCAAAGCGAAAATTGAGAGAGAGGCATACTTTTCCCACCAACGAAAACGACTTAGAGTTCCCAACACTTTCCATACTAGATATATCATAGGCAGTTCCCAAACGGAAATTAAAGTTTATTCTTTTTTCCACCATAATTTCACTTTCCATTGCTAACCGTATCCACGGGTGCCTTCCATACCAACACTTTCCAAGGAATTTATTATTTGACAACATAAAGTAAATACATTTTTCATTTTGGGTCTGGGCATCCCAAATACTTTTGCCTTACTCTTGTGCAATGACAAGTGAATAAACACTCTCGTGAGAATAACACATCTAGCATGGAAAATATTATCCACCCCTCACCACCTCGCGAGCGGTACGAGCACACAAAAGAGAAATTTATTTTGAATATTAGAGATGGCACATACGAATTTGCTTAGAACGGAAAAAGAATACCACATATAGGTAGATATAGTGGACTCATATGGCAAAACTGGTTTAAAGGGTTTTGGATGCACAAGTAGTGATCATACTTAGTGCAAAATGAAGGATAACAAAAGATTGGGAAGTGGCCAACCAAGAAACGAATAATCTCATAAGTGAGCATTAAGAATAATTAACACCGAATAATGCACCACAAGTAGGATATAATTTCATTGCACAACTATTGACTTTTGTGCTTGCATAGGGAATCACAAACCTTAACACCAATATTCTCACTAAAGTATAATTACTCATCACCATGACTCGCGTATCACATCATCATATCTCAAAACTATTACTGAGAATCAAGTTTATTTTGTCCAATGATCTTCATGAAAGTTCCCCTTCTGTCACTGGGATCAATCACCGTAAGATCAAACCCACTACAAAGCACCTCTTCCCATTGCAATATAAATAGATCAAGTTGGCCAAACAAAGACCAAAATATCAGAGAAGAATACGAGGCTATAAGAAATCATGTATATAAGAGATCAAAGAAACTCAAATAACTTTCATGGATAAAAAGAGATAGATCTGATCATAAACTCAAAGTTCATCGGATCCTAACGAACACCGCAAAAGAGTTGCATCATATGGATCTCCAAGAGACCATTGTATTGTGAATCAAACGAGAGAGAGGAAGCCATCTAGATACTAACTACGGACCTGAAGGTCTACAAAGAACTAGTCACACATCATTAGAGAGGCACCAATGGAAGTGGTGAACCCCTCCGTGATGGTGTCTAGATTGGATCTGGTGGTTCTGTACTCTGTGTAGGCTGGAATTGATTTTCGTCGGCTATCCTAGGGTTTGTAGAATACTGGGTATTTATAAAGCAAAGAAGCGGTCCGGGGGGCACCTGAGGTGGGCACAACCTATCAGGGCGCGCCTGGGCCCCCAGGCGCGCCCTGGTGGGTTGTGCTCCCCTCGGAGCACCCCCAAATGCTTCTCCGGTCCATTGGGTGTCTTCTGGTCCAAAAAAATCCACAAAATGTTTCGCTGCGTTTGGACTCCGTTTGACATTGATTACTTGCGATGTAAAAAACATGCAAAAAATAGCACTTGGCACTATGTCAATTGGTTAGTACCAAAAAAGTATATAAAATGACTACAAAATGATTATAAAAAATCAAAAATTGGTAATATAACAGCATGGGACAATAAAAAATTATAGATTTGTTGGAGACGTATCAGGTACATACACTGCACATAGTATTGCTACCTCTTAAGCACTGCGTTGGTTTTCCCTTGAAAAGGAAAGGGTGATGCAGCAAAGTAGCGTAAGTATTTCCCTCAGTTTTTGAGAACCAAGGTATCAATCCAGTAGGAGGCCATGCACGAGTCCCTCGCACCTACACAAACAAATAAATCCTCGCAACCAACACGATAAGGGGTTGTCAATCCCTTCACGATCACTTACTAGAGTGGGATCTGATAGATATGATGATAATATTTTTGGTATTTTTATGCTAAAGATGAAAAGTAAAGAAAGCAAAATAAAAACGGCACCAGAAATAGCTTCTTGTCGGGAGATTAAATATGATGGAAAATAGACCCGGGGGCCATAGGTTTCACTAGAGGCTTCTCTCGAGAGCATAAGTATTACGATGGGTGAACAAATTACTATTGAGCAATTGATAGAATTGAGCATAGTTATGAGAATATCTAGGTATGATCATGTATATAGGCATCACGTCCGAAACAAGTAGACCGACTCCTGCCTGCATCTACTACTATTACGCCACACATCGACCGCTATCCAGCATGCATCTAGAGTATTAAGTTCATAAGAACAGAGTAACGCTTTAAGCAAGATGACATGATGTAGTATGATATAAGTTCATAAACTCATGCAATATGATATAAACCCCATCTTCTTATCCTCGATGGCAACAATACAATACAATACAATACAATACGTGCCTTGCTGCCCCTACTGTCACTGGGAAAGGACACCGCAAGATTGAACCCAAAGCTAAGCACTTCTCCCATTGCAAGAAAGATCAATCTAGTAGGCCAAACCAAACTGATAACTCGAAGAGACTTGCAAAGTTAACCAATCATACATAAAATAGTTCAAAGAAGATTCAAATATTGTTCATAGATAAACTTGATCATAAACCCACAATTCATCGGTCTCAACAAACACACCGCAAAAGAAGATTATATCGAATAGATCTCCACAAGAGAGGGGGAGAACATTGTATTGAGATCCAAAAAAAGAGAAGAAGCCATCTAGCTAATAACTATGGACCCGAATGTCTGAGGTAAACTACTAACACTTCATCGGAGAGGCTATGGTGTTGATGTAGAAGCCCTCCGTGATCGATGCCCCCTCCAGCGGAGCTCCGGAAAAGGCCCCAATATGGGATCTCGTGGATACAAAAAGTTACGGCGGTGGAATTAGGGTTTTGGCTCCGTATCTGGTAGTTTGGGGTACGTAGGTATATATAGGAGGAAGAAGTACGTCGGTGGAGCAACGTGGGGCCCACGAGGGTGGAGGGCGTGCCTAGGGGGGTAGGCGCGCCCCCCTACCTCATGCCCTCCTGGTTGATGTCTTGACATAGGGTCATATTCCTCTGGATCACGTTCGTTCCGAAAATCACGTTCCCGAAGGTTTCATTCCGTTTGGACTCCGTTTGATATTCTTTTTCTGCGAAACTCTGAAATAGGCAAAAAACCCGCAATTCTGGGCTGGGCCTCCGGTTAATAGGTTAGTCCCAAAAATAATATAAAAGTGTATAATAAAGCCCATTAATGTCCAAAACAGAATATATTATAGCGTGGAACAATCAAAAATTATAGATACGTTGGAGACGTATCAAGCATCCCCAAGCTTAATTCCTGCTCGTCCTTGAGTAGGTAAATGATAAAAACAGAATTTTTGATGTGGAGTGCTATTTGGCATAATTTCAATGTAATTCTTCTTAATTGTGGTATGAATATTCAGATCTGAAAGATTCAAGATAAAAGTTCAATATTGACATAAAAATAATAATACTTCAAGCATACTAACTAAGCAATTATGTCCTCTCAAAATAACTTGGCCAAAGAAACTTCATCCCTACAAAATCATATAGTCTAGTCATGCTCCATTTTCGTCACACAAGAATGCTCTCATCATGCACAACCCCGATGACAAGCCAATCAATTGTTTCATACTTTAGTAATCTCAAAATTTTTTCAACCTTCACGCAATACATGAGCATGAGCCATGGATATAGCACTATGGGTGGAGTAGAATATAATGATGGGGGTTATGTGGAGAAGAAAAAAAGGAGAAAGTCTCACATCAACGAGGCTAATCAATGTGCTATGGAGATGCCCATCGATTGATGTTAATGCAAGGAGTAGGGATTGCCATGCAACGGATGCACTAGAGCTATAAATATGTGCAAGCTCAAAAAAAGAAACTAAGTGGGTGTGCGTCCAACTTGCTTGCTCACGAAAACCTAGGGCATTTGAGGAAGCCCATTGTTGGAATATACAAGCCAAGTTCTATAATGAAAAGTTCCCACTAGTATATGAAAGCGACAAAACAAGAGACTCTCTATCATGAAGATTATGGTGCTACTTTGAAGCAGAAGTGTGGTAAAAAGGATAGTAACATTGTCCCTTCTCTCTTTTTCTCTCATTTGGGGGGGGGGGGGCTTCTCTCTCTTTTTTATGGCCTTTCTCTTTTTTTTCACCTCACTTGGGACAATGCTCTAGAAAATGATGATCATTACACTTCTATTCATTAACAACTCAATGATTACACTCGATACTAGAACAAAGTATGACTCTATATGCATGCCTCCGGCGGTGTACCGAGATACGCAATGAACCAAGAGTGAAATGTATGAAAGAATTATGAATGGTGGCTTTGCCACAAATACTATGTCAACTACATGAACATGCAAAGCAATATGACAATGATGAACGTGTCATGATAAACGGAACGGTGGAAAGTTGCATGGCAATATATCTCGGAATGGCTATGGAAATGCCATAATAGGTAGGCATGGTGGGTGTTTTGAAGAAGATATAAGGAGGTTTATGTGTGAAAGAGCGTATCATATCACGGGGTTTGGATGCACCGGCGAAGTTTGCACCAACTCTCAATGTGAGAAAGGGCAATGCACGGTACTGAAGAGGCTAGCAATGATGGAAAGGTGAGAGTGCTTATAATCCATGGACTCAACATTAGTTATAAAGAACTCACATACTTATTGCAAAAATCTACAAGTCATCAAAAAACAAGCACTACGCGCATGCTCCTAGGGGGATAGATTGGTAGGAAAAGACCATCGCTCGTCCCCGACCGCCACTCATAACGAGGACAATCAAAGAACACCTCATGTTTCAAATTTGTTACATAACGTTTACCATACATGCATGCTATGGGACTTGCAAACTTCAGCACAAGTATTTCTCAAATTCACAACTACTCAACTAGCACAACTTTAATATCACCACCTCCATATCTCAAAACAATCATCAAGCATCAAACTTCTCTTAGTATTCATCACACTCATAAGAAAGTTTTTACTAGTCTTGAATACCTAGCATATTAGGATTATTTAAGGAAATTGCCATGCTATTTAAGACCCTCAAAATAATATAAGTGAAGAATGAGGGAATAATAGTTTCTATACAACAAAAGTTACCACTGTACTCTAAAAGATATAAGTGAAGTACTAGAGCAAAAACTATATAACTCAAAAGATATAAGTGAAGCACATAGAGTATTCTAATAATTTCTGAATCATGTGTGTCTCTCTCAAAAGGTGTGTACAGCAAGGATGATTGTGGTAAACTAAAAAGCAAAGACTCAAATCATACAAGACGCTCCAAGAAAAACACATATCATGTGGTGAATAAAAATATAGCCCCAGGTAAAGTTACCGATGGAAGTAGACGAAAGAGGGGATGCCTTCCGGGGCATCCCCAAGCTTTGGCTTTTAGGTGTCCTTAGATTATCTTGGGGTGCCATGGGCATCCCCAAGCTTAGGCTCTTGCCACTCCTTGTTCCATAATCCATCAAATCTTTTACCCAAAACTTGAAAACTTCACAACACAAAACTTAACGTAGAAAATCCCGTTAGCTCCGTTAGCGAAAGAAAACAAAACACCACTTCAAGGTACTGTAATGAACTCATTATTTATTTATTTTGGTGTTAAAACTACTGTATTCCAACTTATCTATGGTTTATAAACTATTTTACTAGCCATAGATTCATCAAAATAAGCAAACAACACACGAAAAACAGAATCTGTCAAAAACAGAACAGTCTGTAGTAATCTGTAGCTAGCGCAAGATCTGGAACCCCAAAAATTCTAAAAGAAACTTATGGAAGTGAGGAATTTATCTATTAATAATCTTCAAAAAGAATTAACTAAATAGAAATTTTCAAATTAAAATGGCAGCAATTCTAATGAGCGCTAAAGTTTCTGTTTTTTACAGCAAGATTAAAAAGACTTTCCCCAAGTCTTCCCAACGGTTCTACTTGGCACAAACACTAATTAAACACAAAAAACACAACCAAAACAGAGGATAGATAAATTATTTATTACTAAACAGGAGCAAAAGGCAAGGAATAAAAATAAAATTGGGTTGCCTCCCAACAAGTGCTATCATTTAACGCCCCTAGCTAGGCATAAAAGCGAAGATAGATCTACGTATTGCCATCTTTGGTAGGCAATCCATAAGTGGCTCTCATAATAGGTTCATAAGGTAATTTAATTTTCTTTCTAGGGAAGTGTTCCATGACTTTCCTTAACGGAAATTGGAATCTAATATTTCCTTCCTTCATATCAATAATTGCACCAATCGTTCTAAGCAAATGTCTACCAAGAATAATAGAACGTGAAGGATTGCAATCGATATCAAGAACAATAGAATCTATGGGCACATAATTCGTATTTGCAATAATAAGGACATCATTAATTCTTCCCATAGGTTTCTTAATAGTGTAATCGGCAAGGTGCAAGTTTAGAGAGAAATCATCAAAATAACGGAAACCTAGCAAATCACACAAAGTCTTTGGAATCGTGGAAACACTAGCACCCAAATCACACAAAGCATAGCATTCATGATCTTTAATTTTAATTTTAATAGTAGGTTCCCACTCATCATAAAGTTTCTAGGGATAGAAACTTCCAACTCAAGTTTTTCTTCATAAGATTGCATCAAAGCATCAACGATATGTTTAGTAAAAGCCTTATGTTGACTATAAGCATGAGGAGAATTTAGTTCGGATTGCAACAAGTAAATACAATCAATCAAAGAGCAATTATCATAATTAAATTCCTTGAAATCCAAAATAGTGGGTTCATTAATATTTAAAGTTTTGACTTCTTTATTCCCACATTTAACAATTTTAGCATCAAGATCTAAGGACTCTGAATTTTTGGAACATCGCCTAGGTAAAGGTGGGTCATATTCAGTCCTATCATTATCAAGATTCATATTGCAAAAAAATATTTACTAGGGGAAACGTCAATAACTTTTAGATCTTCATCTTTATTATCATGGAAACTATAAGAACACGCTTTTATAAAGCAATCTTTCTTAGTGCGCATCCTAGCGGTTCTTTCTTTGCACTCATCAATGGAAATTCTCATGGCTTTGAGAGACTCATTGATATCATGCTTAGGTGGAATAGATCTAAGTTTCAAAGAATCAACATCAAGAGAAATTCTATCAACGTTCCTAACCAGCTCATCAATCTTAAGCAATTTTTCTTCAATCAAAGCATTGAAATTCTTAAGTAATAAATTATTTAATACTAGATTCAAAGTCAGAGGGAATATTATTATAATTTCCATAAGAATTGTTGTAGGAATTACCATAATTATTAGAGGAACTACTAGGATACGACCTAGGATTAAAGTTTCCTCTATACGTGTTGTTACCAAAATTATTCCTACCAACAAAATTCACATCCATAGATTCATTATTATTCTCAATCAAAGTAGACAAAGCCATATCATTAGGATCAGAAGAAACAGTTTTATTAGCAAATAATTTCATAAGTTCATCCATCTTTCCACTCAAAACATTAATTTCTTCTATCGCATGCACTTTCTTATTAGTAGATATTTCAGTGTGCCATTGAGAATAATTGACCTTAATATTATCTAGGAGTTTAGTAGCTTCTCCTAAAGTGATTTCCATAAAAGTGCCTCCCGCGGCCGAATCTAAAAGATTTCTAGAAGCAAAATTCATTCCGGCATAAAAAATTTGCATAATCATCCACAAATTCAAACCATGTGTAGGGCAATTACGTATCATTAATTTCATCCTCTCCCAAGATTGTCCAGCATGTTCATCATCAAGTTCCTTAAAATTCATAATATCATTTCTAAGAGAGATAATCTTAGTGGGAGGAAAATACTTAGAGATAAAAGCATATTTGCACTTATTCCAAGAATCAATACTATTTTTAGGCAAAGACGAAAACAGCGAAAAAGGAAATAGCTTAAATTTAACAATATCATTATCCACATCTTTCTTCTTTTGCATATCACACAAATCAACAAAGCTATTTAGATGGGTAGTGGCATCTTCACTAGGAAGGCCGGTGAATTGATCTTTCATTACAAGATTCAACAAAGCAGCATTGATTTCACAAGATTCAGTATCGGTAAGAGGAGCAATCGGAGTGCTAAGGAAATCATTGTTGTTGGTATTGGTGAAGTCACACAATTTAGTATTATCTTGAGCCATCGTGACAAGCAGGCAATCCAACACACGAGCAAACAAGAGACGGGCAAAAGGAGGCAAACAGAAAAGAGAGGGCGAATAAAACGGCAAGGGTGAAGTGGGGGAGAGGAAAACGAGAGGCAAATGGCAAATAATGTAATGCGGGAGATAAGGGTTTGTGATGGGTACTTGGTATGTTGACTTTTTGCGCAGACTCCCCGGCAACAGCGCCAGAAATCCTTCTTGCTACCTCTTGAGCACTGCTTTGGTTTTCCCTTGAAGAGGAAAGGGTGATGCAGCAAAGTAGCGTAAGTATTTCCCTCATTTTTGGAGAACCAAGGTATCAATCCAGTAGGAGGCCACGCACGAGTCCCACGCACCTACACAAACAAATAAATCCTCGCAACCAACGCAATAAGGGGTTGTCAATCCCTTCACGGTCACTTACGAGAGTGAGATCTGATAGATATGATAGGATAATATTTTTGGTATTTTTATGATAAAGATGCAAAGTAAAGAAAGTAAAATAAAAACGGCGCCAGAAATAGCTCGTTGTCTGGAGATTAAATATGATGGAAAATAGACCCGGGGGGCATAGGTTTCACTAGAGGCTTCTCTCGAGAGCATAAGTATTACGGTGGGTGAACAAATTACTGTTGAGCAATTGATAGAATTGAGCATAGTTATGAGAATATCTAGGTATGATCATGTATATAGGCATCACGTCTGAAACAAGTAGACCGACTCCTGCCTGCATCTACTACTATTCTCCACACATCGACCGCTATCCAGCATGCATCTAGAGTATTAATTTTATAAGAACAGAGTAACGCTTTAAGCAAGATGACATGATGTAGAGGGATAGACTCATGCAATATGATATAAACCCCATCTTGTTATCCTCGATGGCAACAATACAATACGTGCCTTCCTGCCCCTACTGTCACTGGGAAAGGACACCGCAAGATTGAACCCAAAGCTAAGCACTTCTCCCATTGCAAGAAAGATCAATCTAGTAGGCCAAACCAAACTGATAATTCGAAGAGACTTGCAAAGATAACCAATCATACATAAAAGAATTCAAAGAAGATTCAAATATTGTTCATAGATAAACTTGATCATAAACCCACAATTCATCGGTCTCAACAAACACACCGCAAAAGAAGATTACATCGAATAGATCTCCACAAGAGAGGGGGAGAACATTGTATTGAGATCCAAAAAGAGAGAAGAAGCCATCTAGCTAATAACTATGGACCCGAAGGTCTGAGGTAGACTACTCACACTTCATCGGAGAGGCTATGGTGTTGATGTAGAAGCCCTCCGTGATCGATGCCCCCTCCGGCGGAGCTCCTGAAAAGGCCCCATGATGGGATCTCGTGGATATAGAAAGTTACGGCGGTGGAATTAGGGTTTTGGCTCCATATCTGGTAGTTTGGGGGTATGTAGGTATATATAGGAGGAAGAAGTACGTCAGTAGAGCAACATGGGGCCCACGAGGGTGGAGGGCGCGCCCAGGGGGTAGGCGCGCCCCCCTACCTCGTACCCTCCTGGTTGATGTCTTGACGTAGGGTCCAAGTCGTCTGGATCACGTTCATTCCGAAAATCACGTTCCCGAAGGTTTCATTCCGTTTGATATTCTTTTTCTGCGAAACTCTGAAATAGGCAAAAAACAGCAATTCTGGGTTGGGCCTCCAGTTAATAGGTTAGTCCCAAAAATAATATAAAAGTGTATAACAAAGTCCATTAATGTCCAAAACTGAATATATTATAGCATCGAACAATCAAAAATTATAGATATGTTGGAGATGTATCAGGTATCTTCCAAAACCTTTGGGGTACTTCTTGTAGACTGAGACACAAGATTTTTTGCTGGCTTCTACTGCACGACAGACTCAACACTAGAAATATGCTCCACAAACAGAGTATGTACCTCCCAGATTACCACTGCGCATTATGCTCTGATAGGGTGGATGAAACTCTGACCCATTTATTCTGGAATTGCCCATTTGCACTCTCATGTTGGTATATCATAGCACTAGGGAGAACCAGAGGCATCTCTTTCTTTGATGAGATCTTACTCATTACAAACCAGTTACCAAAAGACTTGGCCCTGGACATTATTATTATGAGCTGCTGGAGTATTTGGTCTATGAGAAATGACAAGATCTTTAGGTCAGCTCCTCCTTCTATTGATACGTGGAAATTTTATTTGGCGGAAGGGCTATGGGCTGTGCAACTCAGGGCAAAAGAGGACAAAGCGAGTAGGATTAAAGAATGGGCTAACTTGATTCTATAATGGGTTTGATCATGTTCCCTAAAACTGGGATATGCTGAGATGCCTATGCCCATTTGTATTATATGTAACATAGTTTTGTATCTTTGTATCTTTATTTTATTAATGAAAATACCGTAGAACGATTGTTCTACAGTCAGGGCTCAAAAAATCATGCCATGGGCAATGTTTCTCATGCCCATTACATGACTAACTTGACATAGGCATAGTGTCGGTATATAGGACCCTGATGTTGCCGTTTAGTCAAGTTTGTTTCATTTTTTAGACTTCTTTTTGGAATAGGCTTTCCACATCTTAGTTATGCAAAGGCCGGGTGTTACTCATAATGTTGTGTATCCGCTTGATGCTACATTTTTTAGATAATAAAATCGCCCTTTAACGAAGAAACATGACTAAATTCACATGTATTTCTTGACCCACCACAAACTGCCATTAACATGATGTCGCAATTGTGCATTGAACACAATCTTCGGTGACTCATCTGCATTCTCACTACAATGAGACCAAGAGCAACAATTCCAGCACTTCTAGGCTCTAGATTTGGGGTGTCAGCATGCATGGATTATTCCTAGCCAGGGTTGTTGGTGTGAGATGCAGCTCCCTGGTTGCAATAATATTCCTCGTAAACACTGTCTATACACACTAATCTTGTTGATGATATGGCCAGTTATCTAGGCTTGCCCCATGGTTCAGTATTCTGTAATCCTTGTATGTTCTTGTACTACACAGCTTGTTGACTTTAACAAGATAACATTTTCTGTAGTTGCACAGCCGGTCACAGTTTGTTGTGAACCATACACGGTGTGTAGCATCTAGGTTGGTATGTGTCTTCTTGCTGAATGCAATGCATCCCATCAGTTCTTAGAGTTCACCTTTCTGCAAGTGTTGGGAATATAGCTAACAGGTAAGAGCCTCCTAGGAGGGGTCGGGTCAACCCCAACGGCGGGTTACAAAAGGAGCCCAGTAACATTCAATGCGATAGTTTATTAGGACTTGTAGACGGCCTAAGCCCAAAGGCGGCTTAAGGCCCAATATTATAAACCGTTGTATGTAAAGAAAGACTTGTAGAGAAAGGCATGTAAAGAAGTCACCGAGCCGGACACGTTTCATGAACCGGCCGGGACTCTGTAGGCCGCCAGGCGTCAACCCGTGTATGTAAGGGGACGACCCGGCGGCGGCTTATGGCAAGAAACAACAACTCGAAGCCAGGAAAAGCGTATTCGCTCCCTAGTCATCGAAACCCCAGCAATTCCAACACAACTAGATGTAGGCTTTTACCTTCACTGTAAGGGGCCGAACTAGTATAAAACCTCTCGTGTCCTTTGTCCCGATTAACCCCTTTAATCTTCCCGGTTGCGATGGCCCTACGACTAAGTCCTTTTGCTAGGACATCTGCCGTGACAATTCCACAACAGTAAGGAAAGTTCATATTGTTTGGTTAGTACCTCCTTTCTTGTGCTCCTTCCGGCTGTTGTTATGGTACTTCCTCCTATCCTCTCTCCTTCCTGTAATCCTTAAAAAATTGCGGGGACAGTACATCTGAATTTTAGCCGCATCACTTTTCTTGTTTGCAAGCCTTTTGATTTGCTCACTCTCCTATTCCATCCTTATTTGTACAATGAGATCGAGTGGAAGGGGTACAGATACTAGTATATCTGTATCAGACAGGCTCTTTCAGATGGAGTGGTAGACATCACAAAGGAGATGATGTCGCTAGCCCGGGTTTGAGTTCCTCATCTTCTATAAGAATAAGACAGGGGGAGTCCCCCCCCCCCTCCGTTCTCATTCTTTTTTGTATCAGCAGGGGAGGAGCTAGCATGATTCAAGGATATGCAATGTCTACATGGAAACTGGCAAAAGTTGTTGTGGCCCAAGTAGTTCCATGTACTCCAAAAATGTTATTTGGAGCTCTGGCTACTACATGTAGCCTATTAACTTGTCACCTTGATTCCACTTCCTCATCAACAATCATGTGCCTAGATGGAGATGTATTGCATTGTACCCTGCCATATTCACCGGTATTCCAATATTTATAAACACTACCCCAGTCTAGAGAGATTGCATGTCTCAGCACAATCGACCATCCAAGTGTGAAGCATAACCTGACTGCATCATTTCCATGGGCCATTTCTGCTATTGGAGATGAGCCGCATCATTTCCCATCGTTAGTCTTCTTCTTCTCATTTTCAAAATGTAGATATATTCTAGCAACCACCATCATGAATTACTTTTTGGAATTTTAAAGTTCAGAATGTTGGAATTGATCTCAGGTTGTTATTGACCTAGAGAAAAGGGGGAGTCTTTTCTCACGATGGTGTTTTGATCGGGGGCACCCAGTACCAACATCTGGTTTCGGTCCCTGGACCATCAGCCCCTCATATATAAAGAGGATATATATATATATATATATACATATATATATATATGTATATATATATATACATATATATATACATATATATATATACCTTCAGATATGACAATGTACACATATGGGACAAAACCCTGGTGTTTAACTGTCATTCCTAAAAAGAAGGGCTGGAAGATCAACTACCATCGTCGGCCACCGCAAGGTCAGTGTCGGTGGCTTCCTACTGCCATCAATGTCTCCCTGCCCCTGCTCTTCTTCCATGGCCATCTCCCTGTTGCTGGTGGAGATCACAAGGTGCAACCATGGGCTACACAGGGGCTGCATCGAGTGGTCATGGGAATTCGCCAAGCACTGTAAGTTTGTATGCTTCCGCATAACGCTGGTGTTTTAGTCCGAGATTAGGTTCTAACATATTAGCCTAAAGCTCATTAACTCTAACATTGGTATCATGAGCCTCCCTAATTTGGATAGAACCCTAATTAGGCCTTCCAAACAGATGAGCCTAAAGCTAATTATTAACTGTAACACAGAAATGTTTGCCCACACTTATGTTCCGCTACCATAACACAAAAATGTGCAGACTGAATCGAGGGAAAAACAATCATTCAACCAACTTGGGTCTCCTGGCACCATGCCATAGAATATCATTAAATGATTCTAAACCTATTTAGCACAAGCCATTATCATTTTCGGCAATCCTGCCAGATGCGTGCATTTTTAACTTAATTTTTACTTCAGTCTAACCTATTCACCAGAACCACCCTCAGGTATCCTGATGCCAAGTCCATAAGAAACTTAAAGGTCCTCCTTCTTTATTTCTAGCAGATGTCGGGGCTTACCATCAACTTCACAAAAAGTGAAGTGATGGTGTTAGGATATTTGGGCGATGAGTGCCAAAGCATTGCTGACCGCCTCAACTGTCCCCTTGGGTCTTTCCCTACTTCCTACCTAGGAATACCCATTAGCGACTCTCGACTCTCTGTGGCAGAGCTTCGGCCAGTTGTGAACAAGCTCCAGCACAGGGTCGAGCCTTGGCAGGGTAGGTGGCTTTGCAAGGTGGCTAGGACCATTCTGATTAACTCGCCCCTATCGAATTTTCTCATGTTTATCATGAGTTTCTACAGCCATCATGAAACCCTCTGAGGGAGTCCTGGATTAGGGGGTGTTCGGATAGCCGGACTATACCTTCAGCCGGACTCCTGGACTATGAAGATACAAGATTGAAGACTCCGTCTCGTGTCCAGAAGGGACTTTCCTTGGCGTGGAAGGCAAGCTTGGTGATACGGATATCAAGATCTCCTACCATTGTAACCGACTTTGCGTAACCCTAACCCTCTCCGGTGTCTATATAAACCGGAGGGTTTTAGTACGTAGGACAACGTACACATCAACAATCATACCATAGGCTAGCTTCTAGGGTTAGGCCTCCTCGATCTCGCGGTAGATCTACTCTTGTACTACCCATATCATCAATATTAATCAAGCAGGACGTAGGGTTTTACCTCCATCGAGAGGGCCCGAACCTGGGTAAAACTTCGTGTCCCTTGCCTCCTGTTACCATCCGGCCTAGACGCACAGTTCGGGACCCCCTACCCGAGATCCGCCGGTTTTGACACCGACACCCTCCATCATGAGATTGCTAAATTTCAATCTAGATTATTATATATGGGATGGCGTCGGTGATAAGCAAAAGTAACAAATGGTTCAGTGGACTGACATATGCAAACCTAAAGACCAGGGGGTATTGTGATCATGTTATCCAAACTCATGAACATTGCGCTGCTCTCTAAGTGGTTGTGGCACATTGCGAATGGCGAGGGTAGGCCAAGTATTTGCGAGGCTAGCATCTTGCCTTCTGCCAGCGCTCGGGAGGCTCCCAGTTTTGGCAATCTGTTATCCAACTTCTCTCGGTCTTACGTATTGGGTCCTTGGTCTCGGTAAGGTCCAGATCATCAACCCTTTTCTGGTTTGATAGGCTGGCTAGTGATCACGCCTTTGTGGTGTGATTCCCGGAGTTATTCTCCATCTGTGTGTCCCCACATATCTCTATCGAGGCTACCCTTGTTGACTTAGGGAGCCTTCTTTTCATTGGACTTTTACCCCCTCAAACAAGGGGCATGGGAGGCCTTGTAGGATTTCATAGCCCTTCACACTGTTAGCCTAGAGCCGGATCAGATGTCGTGGTGCCTGGGTCGAAGCGGATGCTTCACTACTAGGTCCCTATACCAGGCTATTGCGGCCATGCCGGGCCAGAACCCCTTCTCTAGCTTTGGTCCATCCATCTGCCACTCAAAATTAGGATTTTCATGTTGCAATGGATTCGTGTGTGAGTTCTTTCAAGGGTCGCAATGGCACCGAAGATTTTTATTTCTTAGGGCTTGTTGAGTTGTGCCCTCGGCAGAACCCGCTTGTGCTCTGGTTGTTATGTGCACTCCAGTGTGGTGTGTGTTGTTTGGTCTATTTGGATCTTGGTTGTTTGCTATATCTATAAAGCAGGGCGAAAGCCTTTTTCGGTATAATAATCTCACATGTATGATAACCATCTTTGGTCTTTATCACCGACCATTAATTTTCCACACACACGTATTCTTTATGTGTCTTGATAGTCCACAAGATGAGCACCTCAGTGACCTCCTTCCTACCTTTGGGAGATCGCCCTCTATGGACCAGTGGTGCACTTGTGCCCTTTCTTACCGCAGATGGAACAAAATCTTAACCATTGCTCTCATGGAGGCTTGTCACTGCTAGTAGTAGGCCTACGAAATGCAGCTGAATCATGTGTATCCTTATATGTCGGCAATACTTGTTTACCCCAGGTGCACATTCAACTTGTTTTTTGCATAGCAAATCAGAAAACCAGTCTCCGATGAGTACATGTTGTATAAGTCGTTTTGTGCAGCAAGTCAAATGTAGTGCGCACATACAGGTTTACAATTACATCATTCTTATGCTCGGTGTACTCTCAGATTGAAATCTCCAGTGCACTAACTCTTGTTGGGTTCTTCTCACGTTTGTCTAGAGACATGCCAATCCAAACCCTAAAGAAGACATGAAAATATATAATCAAACCATACACGCAGCATACAAACAATGTTAAATTGATCACTATAAAGAAAATGCACACTGTCGGCACTCACATGAGTGCAGGAATTTAGCAACAATTTTTACACCCACCTTCAATGATAGTTTCCACATTATGAACTCTCAAAATCATGTCCTTTTATTGACTGTTCATATGGACGCTTCTCCCGGTAGTTAGTATGTCTGCCTACAGATCGCTTCTGCGATGGAGCAGCCACACCTCTCAAACCATGTGACCATCTATCATTCCCCCGTCCCAGAGTCGGCTACTTGCATCTTCTGCAGATCCATACCATCCCACACAATGCACACAGGTCGCAATAATGCTTTTTAGCTAGCAGATCTTATCAATCGCCATAGCACATCAATCAAGGTTTGTGTCACCAAGCTTAACAATCTTCAGCTCTAATAGGTAGTGTTTCATGTGCCTGTAGGACGAACACTTTGGAATTCCTTGATATTTCTGGTACATAGAAACTTTGTTGGCACTATATCCCTTGCATATGCCGCTCACCTTTTCAGTACATGTTTTATGGTATCTCTTGGAGGTCAATATGCACAATGACCTGAAAATTGTTCAATATTTTTTAAATAGCGTCCCATGAAATTAGCAAGTGTGAAATCACTTGTATATGCAAATTACTCTTTTCATAATTTCAACGTGATGCACTGGCTCTCGCATCACCCCCTCGCGGAAGACTCGAGGGCGGCAAACCCTAGCCCTTCCAGGCCTCCCCTTCCCCCCTTGATCCTTTCACTCCCCTCCACCACCCGAGGAGGTCACTAGTGCTCCCGTGCGGCTGCCGGTTAAGGTGTCGGTGAGGTCCTTGCTGCCCTGCGTCTTGTGGGGGAGCATTGGTATGCCGAGGCGGTAGCCTGGGTGTGAACACAGTGCCGACCTTGTCCGGGGGTCGCGCTACGGGTGTTGGCTGGCCCTCCTGGTCACGTGGGCTGGCTCCTCGCGGGGTGGTCTGCTCCATAGGCTGCACCAGATCTGGATCCTGGCATGTCGCTTCAGCTTCATACGTCCTCACCTGCTCCGGATCCAGTCGTCTCCGGGTCCCATGTTCGGGCTATGGACATGGTGGGCAAGATCTTGGAGGGGGAAACCTCCCGTCGACCTTGATACCAATGGTGGATCCGGCCCCGTTTTCCCTCTTGAGGGGGCGCCACCATGTATTAAAAAACTCACCATATATTAACAAAAATGTTCAGTGCATACTAAAAAATGATCAATGTATCTAACAACATAACTTTGCTTCTGTACACCATCCCTAGAAAAGTTTACAGATTTTGTTGCAGATTAAACGTGTCGATTAGAAGTTACCCCTTCAATCAAAAAGGGTAATATATCTTTTGTATACAAATCAATATATGCAATACATGTGATCTATAAGGTAATATGGCAATAGCCTTTTAAAGAAACTTTAAGACTTGTGTAAACATTTGGGGGGGGGGGGGGGGGGGGGGGGGGGTATACCATAGCAAAACTCATAACAAAAATATTCGTTGTGTATTAAGAATATGTTCAGTATGTATCTGAAAAATATTCACTGTATACTAAGAAAATCATTGTGTATTTGAAAAAATATTCACCATCTAATGGACAAAGTTTGACATATATTGCAAAAACTATAAAAAATGTGCAAAAAATAAAAACAAAAGAAAGTCTAAAAAGTGAAGAAAATAAGCCGAAACAGAACAGCCATTATGTGGGCCGACCCTTCTAGAGGAGTCTTCAGCGAAGCCTCAACTATATGACGCACAGTAAACTACATCGGTCTTCCGAGAGCTAGACCACTTCGAATTTTGCCCACTGGGCCGAAAGTGCACCAAAGACAGACCATTCTCGCACCAGGCTCGATCCACTAATAGACACGGAGTTGAAGCAAACATAATATTGCTCTTTGAGGGGCCCAAGTCCTATCCCACAATCTATCAACTATATTTAAAAGTTGCCATTATGCACAAGATGCTTCGTGCCCAACTTGAAGTAATGCTGAACTTCTGAATACTTTTACATAACTAGAACCCTCATCCGGGTCTTGCTTTCAAAGAGCTTAGTTCTTGAAATATATATACTGCACTCTGATCATATCTGCCCAGACTACCTACTCATTTCAGGCAGTTTTCATATCGATGTTGTCATGTAGCTGATTTTCATGAGCAGGGTGTCAACCATATAATTCATCATCATTACCATTGCTTTTGTTATTAGGTAGCTATGGTTCTCTGTGCTCGTACCAGCCAGCCATATAATGTGTCAACATTGTCATTGCTTTCATTACCATGAATAAAATGTAATATTGCTCTTTGAGGTAGCCATGTCATGTCAACTATATTTAGAAGTATGCACTTGAAACTTCATGCCTAACTTGAAGCAATGCTTAATATTCTGGATGCTGGTACATAACTAGGACCCTTATTGGGTCATGCTTTCAAAAAACTTAGTTCTTGAATTACTCTGATCAGATCTGCCCAGATTACCTGCTCATTTCGGGCTGTTCTCTATCGATGTTCTCATCTACCTGATATTCATAAGTCAACCATATAATGCATCATCATTATCATTGCGTTTTGTGATCAAGTAGCTATGGTTCTTCATGCACGTGCCAGTTAGCCATACAGCGCGTAAGCAATGGCATTGCTTTAATTACCAGGAAGAAGTTGTAAACACACTTCCATACTTTGTGATGTTTACCATGGCAAGCACTTCTATATATAAAATGATGACACACATAAGTCTTATGGTCAGTAGACATTTTTTGTTCGCAATGTGATGTGTATACCAAAGAAAATCCTTTGATGTGACCAATTGGATGCTAATATAATGGTCTATTTAGCAATATTCAACAGTGGTCATGTACTGCAACAAAATAAAAATCCATCAATTGTCTTGTTGAATGTGTATGAATGTGCATATTTCATATTGTGTATTTGTTCGTGCAATTAAATAAATAAATAAGGTTGGTGTGTAATATGGGCTAAAGAGACTGCTCCAGTGACTTGGCAAAGCTGCTCAAATTAGCATGCATGTTTGCAATGCAGTAGTTTCACAAGAATAGCTCGATAATGGTAGAAGGATATGCAATCTCTCAACACGCAAGCTAACACTAATGTGGCCCTCGCTCCCTTCTCTTCAAAGTACTTCCAAGTACTCACTTTATTTAGTTTGGGTTTTTGGAAGAAAAATACTCTCTTCATTTCTCAAATACTAGTCTACCACCTATTTAGTTACACAACTTCATCTTACCTTCTTTATTTAAGTGAGTCATTCTTCCTTGCATCGCTGGAAGTGGCCAACTACTATCATTTCAAGTTTGAGTTCGAACACAAACAACACCTGCTCAGAAAACTAAGGGCAGTAATTTCTGAAGAAGATAGTTCCATGATATACGAGGATCGAGAATTGGTTTGTCTTTTGCTAGCTCGTTGAGCTGATCTTAGTTTCGCATGATGGGTACCAGGACATGTAAAAGTGCAGGATAGTCAAGAGGTGGAAAACACAAACAAGATTTTGTTTTCCCTTGCCCATCATGATGTCCGTACATCATGGGCAAGCTTGCAGCCAACAAGTAGCACACAATACCATCAACCTGTTAACTTTGAGAAGATAGCATTCTCTGCACCAGCTGGGATTACTTCACAGTTTCCTATTATTAGACCAACACATGAGACCAGTTGGATCCAGCTCCGTATGTGCCTTCATCTGGAATGTCACGCATGTGGTCAGTTCTTAGAATTGGCTTTTTTTCTTCAACAAAGTTGTCATGCAGGAAAGTTCGCTTTATTTTTCATGTATCCTTTCAATAATGCATCTGAATGTAATTTTTTTGTCGTGCTCACTCCCGTCCGCTCTCTTCCCCTCACATCTTAATTTTAGCATCGCCATCTTCCCAACATGCTTCAGCACTCTGGTACTGCTTGCCAAAAAAATTCACTCACCCTCCTTTTCCATCTATATTTGTGCAAAGAGATCGAATAAAAAGTGGTATATATAAGTCCAAACTACCTCTATTAATCATGATCAAACAACCACATTTATTTGCCAGTTTTTGGCTCGATCAAGGTCTTAATAGTGCTAATAATATTTTGATATCTCTCACAGATAAAGGGGCTCCAGGGGTGGAGGAGAAGTCCATGCTCCACATTTTTGTTTCATGGATATTGTGCCACCATTTGCATCCTATACTAGAGTTTTGTGGCTACAAAGAGAAGATTGGGCGCGAGATATGTGTGCATCACTAGATTTTTCTGCATGAGTTGTGTACAACACAGAATGACATAACATTTGACATGAGAATTCCCACTAGTACAGGGAACTTACTAGAGGTGTGTGCAAAAGCATACTAGTGGTGTGTGGAATGCACACCATTAGTATCGTGCCACAGGTACTAATGGTCTCGGATCATTTTGAGGTGTTTCATAAATGGTCTCGGATACACTTCAAGGCGCTCAATGAGTTCACCGGTTTGCCTAACTGATGCTCACCAAGGTTGCTCCAGACAAGTGATTGGTTATTTCCCCGTTGCTTCCCCTTTTTGTTCTCAGTGTTGTGCATGGTCTCTATTTATACAAAGAAGTTCTTGTATGGTGTCTGGAGGACTAAATTAGAGTGGATTGTAAGCAAGGGCATGCTGTCTAAATTAGTTGTACAGCTTTGAGATAATTTATCACTGTGTGTAGATATTGAATTTTGTTTACTGATTACCTTAGTAAAGAAAGATAATCCTCTATGCTATTTCAATCCATACTTGATTCCGGGATTTGATATTTAGTTGTATTTCTTCTGCTCCTTGTAGTGGAAGTTGTACTGCCAACGCGAAAATATCACTACTAGAAAAAACCTTATAGATAGATGCTTAGTAGTAGTGGGGTTCATAGAACATGCTGCTGCTAATTAGTAGTAGCGGGGGTTTATAGATTCACAATGCATAGTAAAGCCTCTTTCAATGTGGAATGGGTGTGAAGTCAGCTGTAAATTGTAGTGTTTGAGTTAAGCATTTCAATAAGAAATTTCTGGAGAGCCTGCTTATGTTTATCACCAGGCGACCAACTTATATTCATATCGTATCAGACAAGATTAATAATATATTACGTCACCAGGGCGTAGCATGTACTTGTGTGTTACAATACTACTCTCTCCATCTCAAAATAAGTGTCTCCATTTTGTATTAACTTTAGTATAAAGTTTTACTAAGGTTGAGACACTTATTTTGGGATGGAAGGAGTACCTTTTTTTCTCTCTTACTATTCATGTTTTCTATGTGATTTCTTTCTCTCACATGATAATTGTGTTGGTGTAAGTGCTATTTTTTTGGTTAAACAAGTGAAAATTAGGTTAGTTTAACCTATGACACTACTAGAATCTGGTTTTGTGCCGAGTTCCAGAACTTCGCCGGGTTAATTCTATTGGGAACTCGGGAAACTTTTGTCTGCCGAGTTTGATTCAAAATTGGAATCGGCAGTGATAAGCAACTCGGCAGAGCCATGACTTTGCCTGGTTCAAACGAAAAATGACTCGACGAACAAAATAAACTCGACAGAATCCTAAGTTCGCCGCGTTCCAGACATAAACAACTCGGTAAAGTCTGACAGGTGGGCCCAGCTGTAGAGCAGACGACGGAGCCATGACGGCGGCCATTGTTTGCCGATTTTTGTATAACAGAGACTCGCAAAATATTTTTTTTAAATATTAAAAAAAAATGACCCCATGATCCAGGGGTCATATGTTTGACAAGTTCCCTAAAGAAATGAAGTCCACAAAGGTATGACCCCTCGATTTCTTATTTAGCAAAATGAAAAAGAGGTTGTGTTTGGTCCCACCACATCAGAGGTGGCGGTAAGCTTCTCTCTCGGTGGTAAGCTTCTCTCTTGTTGCATTAGGTCCATCAATTATTGCTATGTGAACGTAGCACTTGATTGCATTTCATCAACTAATGATTGTTCATCGAGTGTCAAGCTCATCTCGTTCATATATGTTGATAGCCCTACTACAATGAAAGAAATATTTAATATTTAATAAATTGTTTGATTTCTCTATTTTTCTTGAGTTTTGCAGTTGCTATATATATGTTTTTGTTCTTTCCAAAAAATGTCTGGAATGTAAAACATGATCTTGTTTCGTCTATCTTTGCCGAGTTGCTATGATGCAATATCCATTTCAATACTATGAGCAAAGATATATATAGTAAAATAGTAAAATAAACCATATTGACGAAGTTTGCCGAGTGGCGAAACTCGTCGAACATACATTTCTCAGTCTATAGTGCTCTATGCCGAGTCCAGAACAAGGCAAACAGATGTTTTGTCACTCTACTGACATATTTTGCCGATTATGAAACTCGGCAAAAGACAAACCTTCACCGAGTTTACTTTGGCATAAAACCCGGTAAATATGTGGACTGGGCAAATAATCGATAGAAGTATGCCCAGTTTCGTTCGACATAAACATGGTGAAATGTGGCACTGTGTAATAATGCAGTGCCACACGTCAAGACATTACTGGACGGATAATTGTTGAGTTCCAAAGTCGGCAAAGAATTTGCCCAGTTTCGTTGGTTATAAACTCAGCGAAATGTAGCACTATGTAATAACGCAGTGCCATGCGTCAGGCCCCTACTGGATGGGAGGCTGCCGAGTTTCATACTCGGCATACAATTTCCCCAGTTCTGCTGACTAAAGTACTCGGCAGATATTTTCTACTAGGCAATAAGTGCTGCCACATGGCTAATTTCTGTTCATTGAACTTTGCCAAGTTTAGCGTACAAAACCACGGCAAAATATTGTGAAACTTGGCAAATATTGTTTAAATATTCACTAAGTTCGCGATAGAAAGAACTCTGCAGTACTAATGATTGTCTAGCCTGCCCAGACACTACCAGAAAATCGGCTTAGGCCGACGGCCTCATCTATGCCGACGGCCCCCGTCGGCATAGATAGACCTATCCTGACGGCCTAGGACAGGCCGTAGGCGTAGAAAAGCCGTCGGCATACGTCTATCTATGCCGACGGGGCCATCGGCATAGATGAGGTCGTCGGGACCGTTTGAGATACGCCTACGGGGCCCGTCGGCATAGCACAGGCCGTCGGCATAGCCCAGGCCCACCTACCCGGTCAGCGCTGACCGTTTGACGACGTTGAACCTACGCCGACGGGAGGTAACGGCGACCGTTGGCATAGTGTTGCTGACACCACCGATCCGCGTCGTCGATACATCATCGATCCGAGCGAGGGGGGCGTTGTGTGGCAGAGATATGCCTACGGCATAGCCGTCGGCATAGGCCTGGCCCATGCCCCTCTGTCACGTCATTGATCCGTGTGCCATGCCATGACAACGATCCATGGGACTGCAGTGTGCGCACAGCTATGCCAACGCCATCAGGATACATTTATTTTATTTTTATTTTTTATTTTTACTTTATTTTAGTTTTTGTTTTTCCATAAGATAATTACGCCTTATCTAAAAAACATACCCCGATGGTATATCGATTGCCCCCCGTTACGAACGTCGCTATCGCCGTGTCACGGAGGGGGGAAACGGTCGACACGGAGGTAATTTTGGTTAGTGGGGGATTCGGGGTGTAGCTATGTCACCGAAACATCGCACGGGTCGCGATGCATATGTGAAAGTGTTCAGGCATGCGTAAAGGCCCGTCTTGGGGCTCCGCGGTGTCCCCCCCCCCCCTCCACGCAAGGTGATGACCCACAAGTATAGGGGATCTATCATAGTCCTTTCGATAAGTAAGAGTGTCGAACCCAACGAGGAGCAGAAGGAAATGATAAGCGGTTTTCAGCAAGGTATTCTCTGCAAGTACTGAAATAAGTGGTAACAGATGGTTTCGTGATAGAATAAATTGTAACGAGCAACAAGTAACAAAAGTAAATAAAGTGCAGCAAGGTGGCCCAATCCTTTTGTAGCAAAGGACAAGCCGGAACAAACTCTTATAATAGGAAAAGCGCTCCCGAGGACACATGGGAATATCGTCAAGCTAGTTTTCATCACGTTCATATGATTCGTGTTCCATACTTTGATAATTTGATATGTGGGTGGACCGGTGCTTGGGTGTTGTTCTTACTTGAACAAGCATCTCACTTATGATTAACCTCTATTGCAAGCATCCGCAACTACATCAAAAGTATTAAGGTAAACCTAACCATAGCATGAAACATATGGATCCAAATCAGCCCCTTACGAAGCAACGCATAAACTAGGGTTTAAGCTTCTGTCTCTCTAGCAACCCATCATCTACTTATTACTTCCCAATGCCTTCCTCTAGGCCCAAATAATGGTGAAGTGTTATGTAGTCGACGTTCACATAACACCACTAGAGGCTAGACAACATACATCTTATCAAAATATCAAACGAATACCAAATTTACATTACTACTCATAGCAAGACTTCTCCCTTGTCCTCAGGAACGAACGTAATTACTCACAAAGCATATTCATGTTCATAATCAGAGGGGTAATAATATGCATATAGGATCTGAACATATGATCTTCCACCAAATAAACCAAATAGTATCAACTACAAGGAGTAATCAACACTACTAGCAACCTACTAGCACCAATCCCGGACTTTGAGACAAGAATTGGATACAAGAGATGAACTAGAGATGAACTATGGTTTGGAGATGAGATGGTGTTGGTGAAGATGTTAATGGAGATTTCCCTCTCCCGATGAGAGGAGCGTTGGTGATGACGATGGTGATGATTTCCCCCTCCCGGAGGGAAGTTTCCCCGGCAGAACAGCTCTGCCGGAGCTCTAGATTGGATCCGCCAAGGTTCCACCTCGTGGCGGCGGAGTCTCGTCCCGAAAAGTTCCTTCTTATTTTTTTCTCATTGAAAGACCTCATATAGGAGAAGATGGCCGTCGGAGAGCCACCAAGGGGCCCACGAGGTAGGGGGCGCGCCCTCGGGGAGGGGGGCGCCACCCACCCTCGTGAGCAGGGTGTGGGCCCCCTGGCCTTCATCTTTGGCGAGGATTTTTCTTTATTTATTTTAAGACGTTCTGTGGAGTTTCAGGACTTTTGGAGTTGCATAGAATAGGTCTCTAATATTTGCTCCTTTTCCAGCCCAGAATTCCAGCTGTCGGCATTCTCCCTCCTTATGTAAACCTTGTAAAATAAGAGAGAATAGCCATAAGTATTGTGATATAAAGTGAAATAACAGTCCATAATGCGATAAATATCGATATAAAAGCATGATGAAAAATGGACGTATCAACTCCCCCAAGCTTAGACCTCGCTTGTCCTCAAGCGAAAAGCCGATAACAATAAATATGTCCTCATGTTTAGAGGTAGAGGCGCCGATAAAAATAAAATACGGACATGAAGGCATCACGATTATTCTCATAGCAGCAACATATATAGATTTTGTCATATGATTACTTATGTTCAAGTGATGATCTATTCACAATGCAAAAGTATAAATCATAAACCTTATTGGGCTCCGACAAACTATAATCTCAGTCATTGAAGCAATTGCAATTTATCATAACATCGAAAAGAGTGTATGTCAGAGCTAAAAAGCAAGTCCACATACTCAACTATCATTTAGTCCTCCATAATTGCTAACACTCACGCAATACTTGTGGTTACGGGGTTTTAATCAGACACAGAGAAAGATAGGGGCTTATAGTTTTGCCCCACAACCTTTTACCTCAAGGGTAATGTCAACAATAATGGTCCATGCTCCCCTACATCCAATTAGATATATATATCATGTTCTTTCCAACATGCTGAGCTTGCCAAAAGATAAAATGAAAAAGAAAAGGTGAAGATCACCATGACTCTTGCATAAGGTAGAAGATAACAATAAAGGATAGGCCCTTCGCAGAGGGAAGCAGAGGTTGCCATGCGCTTTTATGGTTGGATGCATAAAATCTCAATGTGAAAGAACGTCACTTTATATTGCCCCTTGTGATATGAACCTTTATTATGCAGTCCGTCGCTTTTATTACTTCCACATCACAAGATCGTATAAAGCTTATTTCTCCCACACCAATCAATCATACACATTTAGAGCAATTTTTATTGCTTTGCACCGATGACAACTTACTTGAAGGATCTTACTCAATCCATAGGTAGATATGGTGGACTCTCATGGAAAAACTAGTTTAAGGGTATTTGGAAGCACAAGTAGTAGTTCTACTTGGTGCTGAGAATTTGGCTAGCATGAGGGGGAAAGGCAAGCTCAACAAGTTAGAGGATCCATGACAACATACTTTATCTCAGATATAAGAAAGACATAACTCATTACATTGTCTTCCTTGTCCAACATCAACTCTTTAGTATGTCATATTTTAATGAGTGCTCCCAATCATAAAAGATGTCAATGATAATATATCTATATGTGAAAACCTCTCTTTCCTTCTTACTTCCTATTAATTACAACAATGACCAAAGCTATGTCTGCCAACTCCCAACAACTTTTAATCATCATACTCTTTCTATGTGAAGTCATTACTCTCAATAAGATCAATATGAACTTTTTGTTTCTTTTTATTCTTTTCTCTTTTCTTTTATTCACCCAAGATCATGGCAAAATAATCAAGCCCTTTACTCAACACTAATCTTTATTATATATAGCTCACGGACTCGATTACATAGAGAGATCATAAAGCAAAACTCAAAACTAGATCATGCCATAAACTTTATTCTACTAGATCAAGATACTACTAATAGGATCGAACTAAGAAAAACGGTAAAGATAGGAGTTATGATTGTGATACGATACCGGGGCACCTCCCCCAAGCTTGGTAGTTGCCAAGGGGAGTGCCCATACCCTTGTGATTATATCTCCTTTGTCGGTGAAGAATGTGGAGGTGACGGATAATCGCACATCGAGCGTAAGAGGTCCTCCAGCTTGCGAATAATGCCCTTGAGTGCAAAAATATGCTCCTTCAACAAAATATTTTCTTGTGTGAGATACTTGTTTTGTATATGAGCTAACTCAATCATCTTGAAAGCTTTGATCTCAGTTGGGGTAAGAAGGTTATGATCAAGTTGGAGGGTGTCTTTTGCTGCTGGAGCTTGATCCTCCGTGGCCTTCTTGATCCTTTCATCTTTGTTGACCCGGGTTCTTCCCTCTTCAGATCTATCTTCATTAGCCAAGCATCGTTGTCACCATTGTTGGAGGAGGGAGACGACATGATGCCTAGCCTGGAAAACCCTGACAGAAAACAGCTCGAAACAAGAACAGAGGAGGTTTGTGTGATACGGGAGTCAAAACCTTCGGGAGAATATATAATGAATTTGTACAGACCAAAATACGTATCATGCAAGAAAACGGAGTCCGGAAGGCACACGAGGTGCTCACGAGGTAGGGGGCGCGCCCACCACCCTCGTGGGGCCCTCATGTCCTTCCCGGACTGCTACTTATTTTTCTATTTTTCTAAATATTTCAAAACGGAGAAATATTGCCTTAAAATTGTTTTGGAGTCGGTTTACTTACCGTACCACATACCTATTCCTTTTCGGAGTCTAAAACATTCCGGAAAGTGTCTCTTATGTATTCCTCTGGGGTTACGGTTTCAATAATATTGGTTTCAACATTTATGGGATTACCTGAGATATAATGTTTGATTCTTTGACCGTTTACCACTTTCGGATTTGTTCCCTCGAAGTTATTGATCTTTATGGCACCGGAACGATAGACCTCTTCGATAACATAGGGGCCTTCCCATTTAGAGAGAAGTTTTCCTGCAAAAAATCTTAAATGAGAATTGTATAGCAATACATAATAACCTACATTAAACTCACACTTTTGTATCCTTTTGTCATGCCATCTTTTAACTTTTTCTTTAAACAACTTGGCATTTTCATAAGCTTGGGTTCTCCATTCATCAGGTGAGCTAATATCAAATAACCTCTTTTCACCGGCAAGTTTAAAATCATAGTTGAGCTCCTTAATAGCCCAATATGCCTTATGTTCTAGTTCGAGAGGTAAGTGACATGCTTTTCCATAGACCATTTTATACGGATACATACCCATAGGATTTTTATATGCAGTTCTATAAGCCCATGATGCATCATCAAGTTTATTGGACCAATTCTTTCTAGACCTATTAACAGTCTTTTGCAAAATTAATTTGAGCTCTCTATTGCTCAACTCTACTTGACCACTAGACTGAGGGTGATAAGGAGATGCAATTCTATGATTAACATCATATTTAGCAAGCATTTTACGGAAGGCACCATGAATAAAGTGTGAACCACCATCAGTCATTAAATATCTAGGGACTCCAAACCTCGGGAAAATAACTTCCTTAAGCATTTTAATAGAAGTGTTATGATCAGCACTACTAGTTGGAATAGCTTCTACCCACTTAGTAACGTAATCAACAGCAACTAAAATATGTGTGTATCCATTAGAGGTAGGAAAAGGTCCCATATAATCAAAGCCCCAAACATCAAACGGTTGAATAACAAGTGAATAATTCATAGGAATTTCTTGACGTCTACTAATATTACCAATTCTTTGACATTCATCACAAGACAAGACAAACTTACGGGCATCCTTGAAGAGAGTAGGCCAATAAAAACCAGACTGCAATACCTTATGTGCAGTTCTATCTCCAGCGTGGTGTCCTCCATAAGACTCGGAATGACACTTGCGTAGGATATGTTCCTGTTCATGCTCAGGTACACAACGTCTAATAACACCATCTACTCCTTCTTTATAAAGATGTGGGTCATCCCAAAAGTAATGTATTAAATCATAGAAAAACTTTTTCTTTTGTTGGTATGTGAAGCTAGGTGGTATAAACTTACCAACAATATAATTAGCATAATCAGCATACCATGGAGTACTACGAGAAGTACTTAGAACATTTAATTGTTCAACAGGAAAGCTATCATTAATAGGTAGTGGGTCATCAAGAATATTTTCTAACCTAGACAAGTTGTCTGCAATGGGGTTCTCAGCTCCCTTTCTATCAACAATATGCAAATCAAATTCTTGTAGCAAGAGAACCCATCTAATAAGTCTAGGTTTAGCATCTTTCTTTTCCATAAGATATTTAATAGCAGCATGATCAGTTTGAATAGTTACTTTAGAATCAACAATATAAGATCTGAACTTATCACAAGCAAATACAACTGCTAAAAGTTATTTTTCAGTAGTAGCATAATTTCTTTGAGCATTGTCTAGAGTCTTACTAGCATAATGAATAACATTTAATTTCTTATCAACTCTTTGCCCTAGAACAGCACCTACAGCATAATCACTAGCATCACACATAATTTCAAAGGGTAGGTTCCAATCAGGTGGCTGAACAACAGGTGCAGAGACTAATGCTTTCTTAAGTATTTCAAATGCTTCTACACAATCATCATCAAAAACAAATGGTATATCTTTTTGCAATAAATTAGTCAGAGGCCGAGAAATTTTTGAGAAGTCCTTAATGAACCTCATGTAAAATCCGGCGTAACCAAGGAAACTTCTTATACCTTTGATGTCCTTGGGACATGGCATCTTTTAAATAGCATCAACCTTGGCTTTATCAACTTCAATACCTCTTTCAGAAACTTTGTGCCCCAAGACAATACCTTCATTAACCATAAAGTGGCACGTTTCCCAATTCAAGACAAGATTAGTTTCTTCACATCTCTGCAAAACTCGATCAAGATTGCTCAAGCAATCATCAAAAGAGGAACCATAGACGGAAAAGTCGTCCATGAAAACCTCACAAATCTTTTCACAAAAGTCAGAGAATATAGCCATCATGCATCTTTGAAAGGTAGCAGGTGCATTACATAAACCAAAAGGCATACATCTATAAGCAAAAGTACCAAAAGGGCATGTAAAAGTAGTCTTTGATTGATCTCTAGCTGACACAGGTATTTGAGAGAAACCAGAATAACCATCTAGAAAGCAATAGTGTGTATGTTTGCATAATCTTTCTAGCATTTGATCAATAAAAGGTAAGGGGTAATGATCTTTCTTAGTGGCTTTATTTAATTTGCGGAAATCAATTACCATCCTATAACCTATGATAATTCTTTGTGGAATCAATTCATCTTTATCATTAGGAACAACAGTAATACCTCCCTTCTTAGGGACACAATGGACAGGACTTACCCACTCACTATCAGCAACGGGATAGATTATACCTGCCTCCAGAAGCTTTAGTATTTCTTTTCTTACCACTTCTTTCATTTTAGGATTCAAACGTCGTTGAGGATCATGAACTGGTTTGGCATCTGCTTCCAAATTTATTTTATGTTGACATAGAGTGGGACTAATGCCCTTAAGATCATCAAGAGTATATCCAATAGCAACACGATGCTTCTTCAGAGTTTTCAATAATCTTTCTTCTTCATGCTCTGAAAGGTTAGCACTAATAATAACAGTATATATCTTCTTTTCATCAAGATAAGCATATTTAAGATTATCAGGCAAAGGTTTAAGCTCAAACACGGGATCACCCTTGGGTGGAGGAGGATCCCCTAAGATTTCAACAGGCAAGTTGTGATGCAGAATAGGTTCCTGTTTAAAGAATACTTCATCTATTTCCCTTCTTTCATTCATGAACATATCATTTTCATGGTCTAGCAAATAGTGTTCTAAAGGATCACTAGGAGGTACGGCAATAGAAGAAAGACCAATAATTTCATCCTTACTAGGTAATTCTTCCTCACGATGTTGTTTACTAAATTTAGAGAAATTAAACTCATGAACCATATCATCCAATCCAACAAAACAACATTCTTTGTGCAATCTATGGTAGCATTGACAGTATTCAAGAAGGGTCTACCAAATATAATGGGACAAAAGCTATCTTGTGGAGAAGTAAGAACAAGAAAATCAGCAGGATATTTAGTTTTCCCACACAAGACTTCAACATCTCTAACAATTCCAATTGGTGAAATAGTATCTCTATTGGCAAGTTTAATTGTGACATCAATATCTTCTAACTCAATAGGTGCAATTTCATTCTTAATTTCTTCATATAAAGTATGCGGTATAACACTAGCACTTGCACCCATATCACATAAGCCATGATAACAATGATCTCCTATTTTAACGGAAATGACAGGCACGCCTACCACAGGTCTATGTTTATCTTTAGCACAAGGTTTAGCAATTCTAGCAATTTCACCTTCGAACTGAATAACATGCCCATCAATATTATCAGACAAGAGATCTTTAACAATAGCAATATTAGGTTCTACTTTAACTTGCTCAGGAGGTGTATAAGTTCTAATATTGCTTTTACGAACAACAGTTGAAGCTTTAGCATGATCCTTTATTCTAACAGGGAAAGGTAGTTTCTCAATATAAGAAGTAGGAACAATAGGATCATTATAAGTGACAGTCTTTTCTTCAACTTTAATAGGTGCAGCTACTTTTACTTCTATGGGAGGATGATATTTAAACCACTTCTCCTTAGGGAGATCAACATAAGTAGCAAAAGATTCACAGAAAGAAGCTACTATCTCAGAGTCAAGTCCATATTTAGTGCTAAACTTACGGAAAATATCGGTATCCATAAAAGATTTAACACAATCAAACTTAGGTGTCATACCTGACTCCTTACCTTCGTCGAGGTCCCAATCTTCAGAGTTGCGTTTAATTCTATCCAATAAATTCCATCTGAATTCAATAGTCTTCATCATAAAAGAGCCAGCACAAGAAGTATCGAGCATGGTTCGATTGTTTTCAAAAAGCCAAGCATATAAATTTTGAATAATCATTTCTCTTGAGAGCTCATGATTGGGGCATGAATATAACATTGATTTAAGCCTCCCCCAAGCTTGAGCGATGCTTTCTCCTTCGCGAGGCCAGAAATTATATATATAATTGCGATCACGATGAACAAGATGCATAGGGTAATACTTTTGATGAAATTCCAGCTTCAATCTTTTATAGTCCCATGATCTCATATCATCACATAGCCTATACCATATTAGTGCGTCTCCCTTCAAAGATAAAGGGAAGACTTCTTAGCAACATCATCGGGTATACCTGCAAGCTTAAATAATCCACAAACTTCATCCACATATATTAAGTGCTCATCAGGATGCTTTGTTCCATCTCCTGTAAAAGGATTAGCTAGCAGTTTTTCTATCATACCCGAAGGATACTCATAAGGAATTTCATTTTCAATAGGTTCAGTAGGTTGAGAAGCAACTCTTTGCTCTACTGGACAGGGTGAAGATACCCCGAACAAGCCCCTCAGAGAATTACTTTCCATAGTAACAAGTGACAGTAAATTTCAGCACACTATATAAATTTTTCCTTACCAAATTCCACCTACCAAAGGCGCTACACTCCCCGGCAACGGCGCCAGAAAAGAGTCTTGATGACTCACAATTATAGGGGATCTACCGCAGTCCTTTCGATAAGTAAGAGTGTCGAACCCAACGAGGAGCAGAAGGAAATGATAAGCGGTTTTCAGCAAGGTATTCTCTGCAAGTACTGAAATAAGTGGTAACAGATAGTTTTGTGATAGGATAAATTGTAACGAGAAACAAGTAACAAAAGTAAATAAAGTGCAGCAAGGTGGCCCAATCCTTTTGTAGCAAAGGACAAGCCGGAACAAACTCTTATAATAGGAAAAGCATTCCCGAGGACACATGGGAATATCGTCAAGCTAGTTTTCATCACGTTCATATGATTCGCGTTCGATACTTTGATAATTTTATATGTGGGTGGACCGGTGCTTGGGTGCTGTTCTTACTTGAACAAGCATCCCACTTATGATTAACCTCTATTGCAAGCATCCGCAACTATAACAAAAGTATTAAGGTAAACCTAACCATAGCATGAAACATATGGATCCAAATCAGCCCCTTACGAAGCAACGCATAAACTAGGGTTCAAGCTTCTGTCACTCTAGCAACCCATCATCTACTTATTACTTCCCAATGCCTTCCTCTAGGCCCAAATAATGGTGAAGTGTTATGTAGTCGATGTTCACATAACACCACTAGAGGCTAGACAACATACATCTTATCAAGATATCAAACGAATACCAAATTCACATGACTACTCATAGCAAGACTTCTCCCTTGTCCTCAGGAACGAACGTAATTACTCACAAAGCATATTCATGTTCATAATCAGAGGGGTAATAATATGCATATAGGATCTGAACATATGATCTTCCACCAAATAAACCAAATAGCATCAACTACAAGGAGTAATCAACACTACTAGCAACCTACTAGCACCAATCCCGAACTTTGAGACAAGAATTGGATACAAGAGATGAACTAGGGTTTGGAGATGAGATGGTGCTAGTGAAGATGTTGATGGAGATCGCCCTCTCCCGATGAAAGGAGCATTGGTGATGACAATGGTGATGATTTCCCCCTCCCGGAGGGAAGTTTCCCCAGCAGAACAGCTCTGCCGGAGCTCTAGATTGGATCCACCAAGGTTCCGCCTAGTGGCGGCGGAGTCTCGTCCCGAAAAATTCCTTCTTATTTTTTTCTCATTAAAAGACCTCATATAGGAGAAGATGGGCGCCGGAGAGCCACCAGGGGGCCCACGAGGTAGGGGGCATGCCCTAGGGGGGGGCGCCCCCCACCCTCGTGAGCAGGGTGTGGGCCCCCTGACCTTCATCTTTGGCGAGCATTTTTATTTATTTATTTTAAGACGTTCCGTGGAGTTTCAGGACTTTTGGAGTTGCGCAGAATAGGTCTCTAATATTTGCTCCTTTTCCAGCCCAGAATTCCAGCTGCCGACATTCTCCCTTCTTATGTAAACCTTGTAAAATAATAGAGAATAGACATAAGTATTGTGATATAAAGTGAAATAACAGTCCATAATGCGATAAATATCGATATAAAAGCATGATGCAAAATGGACGTATCACAAGGCAGTGTCGCCATCACTTGGAGGGGGCCAAACCCTAGAGACGTGTGCCGCCTCTTTGGACATGCCACCACACCGTACGGCATGTATGAGGTCTCGGTGCGACGCTCCGGTGGCATTGCTACCCCCCCTCCCAGGGCCCCCGTCCCGCCTAACCCTGTAGCGTTTGACCACGGGATCTAGCCCTTTGACTTTGCATGGACGGGCTTTGACCAGTGGACCTATCCACCCGGTTGTGTTAGTTCAGCCCATAGGAACACTTTGGAGCAACATCCGGGCCAGAGCTACAGCAAGATCCCCTCCGTGTAGACCCGACGCGTCCGTTTCCCCCCTCCAGGTGCCGGCGGCGGCGCCGTTAGTGAGGGGGGCACACCCCGGAGACGCATGCCGCCTCTTCGGACATGCCAACACACCACCCTCATGTATGAGGGCCCGGTGCGACGCTCCGGTGGCATTGCTACCCCCCAGGGTCCCCGTCCCCCCTAATCCTATAGCGTTTGACCACGGGATCTAGCCCTTTGACTTTGCACAGACGGGCTTTGACCAGTGGACCTCTCCACCCGGTTGTGTTAGGTCAGCCCATAGGAACACTTTGGAGCAACATCCGGGCCGGACCCACAGCAAGATCCCCTCTGTGTAGACCCGACGCGTCTGTTTCCCCGTCCAGGTGCCGGCACCGAAGCCGTATGTGAGGGGGGCACACCCGGAGACGCGTGCCGCCTCTTCGGACATGCCACCACACCACCCCTCATGTATGAGGGTCCGATGCGACGCTCCGGTGGCATTGCTACCCCCACCAGGGCCCCCGTCCCGCCATGTAGACCTCACGGACGTGGCTGCCGCGGTGCCCCGGAGGGGTGAAACGGCCACGTCGGGTCGACACGGAGGGTATCTTTGGGTGGGTTGGGCCGGGATGGTGTTGGGGGTGCAGCTATGGGGTGGGCTACGAAAATCAGGTGAAAAGGTCCACTGGTCAGACCTAGTCCGGCGCAAGTCAAAGAGTTAGATCCGGCGGTCGTCTATGTCAGGGTTAGACGGGACGGGGTACCGGAGGGGGATAGCAATGCCGCCAGGTGTTGCGGTGGGCCCTACTACGCTTGTGGAAGCATGGTGGAACGCTCAGGCACCCGTCACGCGACTCTGGGGTGTGCCCCCCTCACGGGCGTCGCTACCGCCATGTCTCAGAGGTGGAAAACGGCATCCATCATGGAAAGTGGACTATCACAGTGAAACCTTCAAACTTTTTGGGCGAGGTGAGACTATTTTTTACATTGTGCTGAGAGTCACACATATGTCGTAATAAAAAAAATGCAAAGTATCTATGCCAACGGCTTAGCCTTTGGCATATATTGACACGTGGGACCCAGCCTATGCCGACGGCCGAGCCGTCAGCATAGTGCCACCTTATCCACTCGGCATGTCTCCTCCTCCACTCATTTCTCTCCAACCGCACCTGACCCTGACCCCTACCATCGCCGCCCACCTCCTTCGCCGCCCGCACTAAGCACGCCACCGCCCGCACCGTCCCGCCCCGAGCATGTCGCCGCCCGCGCCTCCCCGCCCCAACCCCGCGCCGCCCTTTCCTCCCCGCGCCGCCCGCCCCGACCCCACCGCCGCCCGCGCCGCCCCGCACCGCTCCTCCCCGACCCCGCGCCGGCCGCCCCGCCCCGACCCCGCGCCTCCCCGCCCCAACTCCGGCCGACCCTCTCGAAGGTGAAAATTTTATGTATTTTTTAGTGTTTTTTAGTAATTTTGTAGCTAGTTAGATAGATAGTTAGATAGGTATTTAGGTAGGTATTTAGATAGTTAGGTACATAGTTAGATAGATAGTTACATAGATAGTTAGATAGGTAGATAGTTAGATAGATAGTGAGATAGGTAGTAAAAAAATTGGTTAGATGAGATGCTATAAAGCAAGATAGTTAGATGGGTAGATAGTTAGATAGATAGTGAGATAGGCCGGGGAGGAGGTGGAGGAGGAGGCAGGCGAGGAGGAGGAGGAGGAGGAGGTTGGGGAGGGGGAGGCAGACGAGGAGGAGGGTGGTGGCAGGGATGATGGTGGTGGCGGGAAGGGGGTTGACAACAAGGGGTGGCTGCATGGTAACGCAAAGCTACCAAAGCAGGTTCCTGCTACCGAGGAGCAGAAGTGGCTCATTGAGCCCACGAGGAAAGAGCAAGTGCCACTTTATAATAACTTCATTATTTTGCTTGTCACATGCTCATTCCGGTTGTTATTTATTTTGCTTGTCACATGCTAATAGTTCATTCTTTTGCAGCAACTGGATATATTCTAAAGGGGTCCGTATTCCCAACGGCCTCATCACCGTCTTGCTGAAGTTATACTGGCTAGGGTTGTACTGTCCGGATCCAGTCAGGCACCCGGACCGTCGGGTTTTGGCCACGAGCTGGGACCACTGGGAAGCGGCCCTCCACGCGGACCATGAGACCCATGCCAAGGCCGTTTTCACTACTTTCTGGGTGAGTTCTCTTCAGAAGCACGAGTCCATTCTAGTTTCATGAATGATTTAACTCATGTCTTCTTCCATTCTTGTTTCATGCATGATTGTAGAAATTCTATCGAGTTCTTCCGGAGCACAAGGCCAGAGCGGACTAGATCGTGTTGCGCCAATGCAAGAAGAAGGTCCGCCAAATGCAGTACAAGGTGCGCTATGTGGCCATCTCGACATACTATCACGACGCTCTTGGTGTGAAGATGACCAAGGAAGAAGCGCGGAGGATGGGCATTACCTTGGAGAGGCACGAGTACTTGGCGGTAAGTATAAAAGATTTTTCATTATGCTTTCATTACCTTGTGGTACATTTCACCGTTTCGTGTTGACATGCCATTATGCTTTCATTATGTAGGTGCGTCCAAATTGGCGTTATGGAAAAGACGAGTCCTGGGCGGCATTGGTGGATCTTTGGTGTGATGAGGATGGAGCCTGGGCAGCTACGAGAATCAAAAACAAGGCTAACTGAGGGAATGAGGGAGTACATGCTCAGGGAAACCGAAACCACTTTCTCCACAAGGCACTTAATGTACGACTAACCCCATTAAACATTCTTCTTCTTCTATTTACCGTCACTTTCTTATGTATGATTAACCTCTGTTTGCTGGTGCAGGAGGAGAAACTGAAGCGGCCGCTCTCACACATGCAGGCGTGGGAGATCGCCCATACGCGGAAGGACTCCAAGCCTGGCGAGCCCAAGTACTACGGCAAGAAGACCGCACAGAGGAAGAAGGCCTACTCCGATGGGTATCTAAGGTTACATCCTGACACACCTGACCCCATTGCAGCAGATCTGGACGAGAGGGTGGTGGTGGGCATGGGGCCCAAGGAGCACGGTCGGGAGGCGGTTCTCGATGATGTGATCACTCCTACTATCTCCTACACACAATTCCGTCGGGTCGACCCAAGCCTGAGCCAGCGCACTAGCACGCCCATGTAGGGATGGCAATGGGTCGGGTTTGGGGCGGGTGGAGCTGGTCCAAATCCAACCCATGACCCACCTTCCTACCCTCTGCCCATCCACCAAATTATCCATGGGCAAAACTTGTGCCCATGTCCAAATCCACTGGATACCCACATACCCATGGAGCTCCATGGGCATAGAAAAGTCAGCATGAAGCCTTCCCAAATAGCAAATTAACTCATCATCATTCACTCACAAATGACAACATAAGCTACATGCATAAGTAGGCAACAAGTAATACGATGAGTCCTTAAGTGTGACATACCAGAGGTTGATTCTGCAACATATAGCTCATGGAACAAGTTGCATATTTCCTACCATTTCCCATTGATTCGCTATTTCTACTATCACTGGCATATGGCCCCACATGTCATACGGGTATCCATTGGATATCCATGGAGCACAAACTATAACCATGCCCAACCCGGCTGTTCGTGGGTATCCATATCCATGGACCCATGGGCGAAAATGTGCTCCATACCCTTGCCCAACCGGGTCGGGTATCCATGGGTATCCAGATCCGTGGATAAAATTGCCATCCCAACGCCCATGACCAGTGCACATTTATAGTCCCTCTTTCAGGAGGGGCAATCTGTAAGTATTTTCCCTCTTATCTTCATTGCTCACTTTATTTTCCGCATTTAGTAGTTTTATGAGTTCCATCATGTCATATTGTAGGCCTACATGGAGTACACACGCCAGGAGACCATGGCGTGGCACGTGGCCCTCCACGCATACCATGAGCAGAACAATCTCCAGATGCAGTATGCTCTTCAGGAAATGGCGGCCGGCAGGGTTCCTCAATTGCAACCGGCGGCATCTCCTCCACCACAACCAAGGTTGCTTACCTTTGAGGAGTTTGTGGCACAGAACGCTGGCCCCTCGCCGGTTAGTTCATCCCCAATCTATTCACTCAAAGCATAGCATGCCTTTCAACACAGTCATATATCCCGTTAATATGTCTTTTCAACATCCAGGGAACCGGTGGATCAATCGTTGGCGGTGGTCTTCGCAGCACTCCCGAGTCACGGACCCCAACCACTCCGATCCACGGAGGCGGAGGCGGAGGTGGAGGCGGTCTTGGCGGTAGCGCTGCCACTAGCCGTGATGACCTGGGCTTCGGCGGTCTTGGCGGGGACGACCTCCGCGGTGCTCGACGTCCTGGCGCTTAAGCCTTTGGGTCACATTTGTGGTGGTCTTGGTGGTGATGATACTTATATGCTTGTGATGTTTCTTATTGTTGTTTGTGAGATTCTTATATGCTTGGTGGTGATGATACTTATATGTTTATGCTTTGTGATGATGTGTGATGATGAATTTGTTGCGTGATGCTGCTGGGCCAGCTGTTATGTGATGCATATATTTGTTGTGTGATGTTGTATATATTCAAATGAACTGAGCTGAAACAAAAAAAGAAAAAAGAAAAAAAACAGACAGAAACTATGCCGACGGTTAGGCCGTCGGCATAGAGCTAGCGTAAGCTCCCAGTGGCTGACACGTGGCAGGCCTATGCCGACGGCCTAACCGTCGGCATAGATTCAAACTAAGCCGACGGCTAGGCCGTCAGCATAGACCTACAGCGTGAGCTCCCAGTGGCCGACACGTGGCAGGCCTATGCCGACGGCCTAGCCGTCGGCATAGTTTCAAACTAAGCCGATGGCTAGGCCGTCGGCATAGACCTACCCCAGGGGTGACGCCTGCTCGCCATGTGGCACATCTATGCCGATGGCCTAGCCGTCGGTTCAGTTGGAAACTAAGCCGATGGCTAGGCCGTCGGCATAGACGTGCCACATGGCGAGCAGGCGTTGGTCAGCACTTGACGGTGGCCGCCGTTAGGTGATAACGTTGCCGACGGCCAGGGCCGTCAGCATAGTTGTACGGACACCGTCGGGATAGGACCTATGCCGACGACCTTTCTATGCCGACGGCCTTCCTGGCTACGCCGACGGATATTATGCCGACGGCCCTATGCCGACGGGGGCCGTCGGCATAGGCCTGTCCCAACGGCCAGTCAGGGCTATGCCGACGGCCCCGCGATTCCGATAGTGAGACGAGTACAGGGCGCCGAGTTTGGCAGTCGGTGAAGAATTTGCCGAGTTTAATAAAGCCTCGGCAAAAAGGATGATTCTAGTAGTGTGAGTTGGTATCGCTTGCTACACATGCATCGAGATTTACCAAGATGATTATCTTCTATGATTTTTGCATATTGCTTCAGGTAAATATCGCTAGCTCATTCCAATTATAGTTCTACAACAGTTGTGGCAGGCAAGTCTATGGGGGGGGGGGGGGGGGGGGGGGTTGATCTCTCCGACGACATCTGCGCGTGGCTGGGGTCGATGAGAGAAGGCGTTCTTTTGGCCATAGGGATCATGCTGCTCCCATAAAGAACCAAATGCAAACTGATAACAGGTAAAAGAAAAGAAAGAAAATCTGACAAAAAACCCTTTATAGCGAGGGCACGGCAACCAATATTTTAAATAGCAGGCTATGGAAAATAGCGGCGGGCCTCAAAATCAGCTATAGTAGGCTATAGCGGGTTATTTGCGAAGGCAACCATTTAGCGGCGCCCTGCTGAAAAGGTTATAGCAGGCTATAACGGAGCTATAGCCGGCTATTTAAAACTATGACGGCAAGTCGTGCGATTGCTTATAGTAATACAGAACTTCCCCTGGGCACGGATCTGTGCACCACTACCCACGCCAGGATAGCAGGCTACTTGTAGTTCAAGCGCTAAAACGCCCGCCCTCCATGTAGTCACTTTATTTAGTTTGGTTGCTTAAGAAAATTAGGGTTGCTTTGTGCTTCGTGGTCTAATGGTTAAAGTATAGTTAACCATTTGTATCTACTCTATTTCTTCCGAATCATTTTGTACTCTGTGATGTGATAATGTCTCATAATATAAAAGCGTTTTTGTACTGTCAGAAACACTCTTATAGTATTGAACGGAAGAAGTACTACACTTCTTTTATTCCCTATATTTCTATAAGTACCAGTCTAGCACCAATTTATTTACATACCTTCATCTTACCTTCTTTATTTATACAAGTCATTCTTCCTCGGCATAACTGAAAGTGCCAACTACTACCGTGTTTTCGATTCCAGTCTAAGTCCAAACACCTCAGACGCTCAGCCAACTAAGGCTGGTAATTTTTGAAAAAATATAGTCAACATGCCTTTCATTATAGATGAGAATTGGTTTGTCTTTTGCTAGCTCATTGAGCTGATCCTACTTTGGCATGAGGGGCACCAGGACAAGTAAAGGCGCGAATATGATCTGATCCTGATCCAGAAAAGCCACACAAAATTGCATTTGCTTTCGTCGTTCATGCCATGGGCCGCGTTGTAGAAGTGGCTACCCGTCGGAGGGGACACGGACATGGCTGGCACGGGATCTCGCCGGAGCTCTGCCTGCGGCCCCACGCGTCGCGGACATCAACACAAAGGCGCTGCAAATCCCCGGTTCGCCGTCAATGGAGCTACGGCAGGGAACAAAGGGAGGAGCCAAGAAGGCATCGATCGAGCGGAACCACCAGCGGCTGCTCTGCTCCCCCTGCCGTCCGACCCCGCCTCGTTGCTCCCAGTCACGAGCGTCGATGTCGTCTTCCGGCGCTGTCGCGGAGCTCCACGCCGCCAACACCATCCGCGGCCACCGTTCAGCAATCAGAGCGCCGCCGCCATGCGCCTGCCCTCCTTTTTCCTCTTATGGCCAAGTAGGGCGGGCGACGAGGACGAGCACCTCTCCACCACCAGAGCATGGTGGCCTCCTTTTTCTCTTACGCGAGCGTGGTGGCCTGCACCGCTCCTGGCCGCCGCCGGCGAGCTCCGCTCCACCTTCCCTGCCGCTCCCATCCTCCGCGTGACCTGTTGAAGAGATGAGGAGGAAGAAGGCAATGTGTGGATGACATGTGGAACCCTCGTCCAAGTCAGCAAAATTTCCACATATGCATGCCACGTCAGCCTTACAGGTGGGCCCAACCTGTCAGTTTGGCTGTTTTCGTGAGGTTATCCGACTATCAGTGCTCTGTGTTACTCATTAGGCATAAAATTGGTGGTTTCTTGTGCCCTGCCTCAAATGTGGTATCAAGTTGTTACCCTAGCCCCAAGTGTGGTGATTTTGGGTAAATAACTCGTGCCTCGTCTATACTCTCACAAAACTAGGATCAGAAGTGATAATTCCACAACAGCCTCGTTCATAGGGTGACCTCATTTTTTTTTGAACCGGGCTTTACCCCTTTCCATTGCAAACAACAGAAATACAACCAGTTTCGAATATAGAATCAGGAGAGGGGAAAGAGGTAGAGCGAGTTCAAGCATTACCAGAAAACCCACTGCCATTCAGTCGCCGTCGACACGAACGCTGTGGGGCGAAAACCTGGTAACACATACAGTTCTAACGTACCAAGCTCATACAGAACTCAGACAGGAATACAGGTCACCGCATCAAAAGACCATAACCAAAGAACAACCCTACTACGAAGATGACGGCCCTTCCAGCAACAGGCCTTCCGCTTCCACTTCAAAACAACAGGAGACCGCGGCTCTCTCATGCTCCTCCAATCGGCTGAGTGGCAGCCCCGCAAAGCCTCATCAGTTGCATCGTGCTGGTTCTGATCATCTCGGCACCTCGGCGTCGTCTCCTTTCTGCAGCCCTGTCCAATACATAAGAAAAGAGCACATAGAGAACACGATTATAGGGTGACCTCATGCACAGCGCCAACGGCAAAGGCGATTGTACTCGACTACTCGTCGACGAGCCGCCAGCTATATCGTCATGCTCCATCGCCAGGCTGGGCAGCGCCAACTTCCTACCAAAATCCAGAAGTAGCAATACCTACAAGAAGTAATGGTAATTCGCCCTCTCCCTGCCACTCCAAACCCCGCTTCTGTCATCGATCGCCTTGGGTTGTCCTACGACATGTGCATCCTAGCGACCGTGGACACAGTGAATTACTAAGTCACACACTTCACCCTGGCTTTTTGCCTACTATACTTCAAATTCACAGAAGCATGCACAAGAAATCGCTGTACTCAATTGCCATGTAAGAACGTGCCTGATGCATCCCATAGCACATTGCCCATGCATTTTCGTCTGGCAATGATGGATTGCGGGCGTGCGGACTGTGGACAAGCTGGCGGGTACGGGTGAAACCTGAAAGGCGACCAGCCGGCTGGCGGGAATGGGCGGGGACAACGCGGTGGAGAACCAGCTAATCCGTTCAGTGTCACCATTTGGCTAGTTTGACCAAATAATTCGAGAATATGTCATGCAACAATGAGAATGGTAATATTAAATTAAATGAAGTATTTATGTTTGCACCTAGGCATGCAACAATGTTGCTGTCAGATGCATATAAATCTCTTCTTTGAATTCGAACAACATCATTAATTAAGTTCAAGATTGAGCAAACAGTCTGATAAGGTCGATATTATTAGACTGTTTGCTCAATCCCTTTGGGGACTGATGTATCGTCGATCTCTATTTGTTTCTTCCTCCCCATGCCTTATTTTCTTCTTGATTAACCCAACCACATTGTACTGTCTTCAGTTTTTTTTTTCTAACTACCACCATGTTACTTACACACTCTCCTATTAGCTTTCTTTATTTATACAAGTCACTCTCCCTCTCCATCACATGAAGTGCTAACTATTACTGTGTTGTGAACTCAATTTGAGAGTGTGATTTATGGTTCAGAGTTGAGATACAAATTCGTCAGTTAATCAGCATGTCGACCATAGTAACTCCTGAAACAGAAGTGGCCGGCTGACTGCTAATGTTAGTAGATCCAGAGGTCATCTTTTGTGGCCTCGTTGCTCCAATCTTAACCTGGTATGAGAGGTATTGGGGAAATTAGAGATTCTAGTGTGAAATCTGAACCATGGAGCAAGCTCTGGTTGCCCACTGAGCAGTCTAATGACCAAACAAATGAAGTAGTCATACGGCAGGTATAGGGAAAATGAGAGATGCTGGTGTGGAATCAATTAAGAGTTTCTTCTGGACACTGTAGGGATCATGAAGCACTGTAACAACCCAAGGGACAGCAGCGAATCGAAAAGCAATGTATCTACCCAGAAAACACTGTAGCATGAGTTTTTCATCAGTTCTTCAAAAATATTTTTGCAGATTCTAAATAACATTTGAAAACTAGAATATATTTTTGTAAACTAGACCACATTTTCAAATTTTGAACAATTTTTGTACACACGAACATTTTTCCAACATACTAAACGTTTTTTTCTGAAAAATCAAACATTTTCCATAATTCTGAATATTTTTGACACAAACACTATTTCAGATTTGCAATCATATCTTTAAAACATGAACATTTTACAAAAACCCGCACATTTTTTCCAAATAATGAACATTTTCTAAAACTAACAAAAAATTGTAAAATATGAAAATTTATTGCATTTGGTGAAAGTTCTTGATAAGAACATTGTTTGAAAACATGAATATTTCTTCAAATATCTTTCCTCCGTTCCAAAACACTTATTCTGGAACGGAGGGAGTAATATTGTCTGAAAACAGAAAAAATGTAATTAAGAACATTTTTTACAATAAGAACATTTCTAAAATTCCCAAAATACTTTTGGACACAGCAGCATTTTTCAACTTTGTGAACATTTTTTAAAAGAGATCATTTTTTGAATTTGTGAACAAATTTTGGAAAAGGAAACGTTCTCTAAAAATCCAAATAGATTTCAAATTCTTAAGCATTTTATGAATTTGGAACAATTTTTGAAAACTCTAATTATTTCATAAAAAGGGAAAAAATGTAAAAGGAAAAGGAAAAAAGAAAAGAAAAATTGTAAAAAAACAGAAAATCAGTCAAGAACCTTTTAGAAGGTTCCCAAAACCGTCCAGGTACCTTCTAGAAGGTTCCAAAAACCAGTTATTGTAGCAGTTTATTTTATCTACGATATCTACCCAAATGGACCGGCCCATCCTGGTCTATTCGGCCACTTGCATTGCACGAAGCACCGGCAGTTTGCCACATTATGCAGCAAATAGGGAATGCCGGACAAAATGTCTAGTTTTCGTATTGAGGGAGACAAGCGAGCATGCGACTTGGTCATCCCATTTAGCTAGTCTTGGTTCTTGCCAAAGCTTAAAGTAGATGGAGACAACAGAGAAGGTTCCAAGGGTTCAACGAGACCTCCTACTTGACGCCCGCGTGGGTCTACTAATTGTGGCTTCACTGAAGCCAAGGCCAGCCCACTATGCCCCATGATGATTTTTTTAGTTTTTATTTTCTCTTCGGTATTCAGTCGGGTTTTCACCCAAAAACTATTGTTCTTTTATAGGAGATATATATTTTAAAACCTAATAAAAATTAAAATAATAAAAATTGTTCATTTGTGATTTATAATAAAAATAGTGTTTATTGAAAAAACTCACCGTATATTAAAAATATGCTCACTGCATATTAAAAAACTATCAATATATCTAACAACAGAACTTTGCTTTGGTACACCCCCTAGAAAAGTTTACAGGATTTTGATGCAGATTAAATATGAAGATTAGAAGTTACCCCTTCAATCAGAGGGTAATATAATATTTTGTATCCAAATCAATCTATGAAATATGTGCGATCTGTAGGCTAATATGGAGATAGCCTTTCTTGGTTATTTTAAGATTTGTGTAAACATTTGGGCGGAGGGGGGTATACCGGAAAAATACTCATCACAAAAATGTTCATTGTGTATTGAGAAAATGTTCAGTATGTATTTAAAAAATGATCAGCATATACTAAAAAAGTTCATTGTGTATTTGAAAAAATGTTCACCACATATTGGACAAACTTCACCGTGTATTGCAAAAACTATTAAAAATGAGCAAAAATAAAAAGGAAGAAAACCCAAAAATTGAAAATAAAAATTGAATAAAAGAAAGCCGAAGCAGAACAAGCGTTACATGGGCCGGCCGTTCTAGAGGGGTCTTCATCGAAGCCTCAACTATAATGACGCATGCGGGCGTCATATAGGATTGCCCGGGTTCTGGTCTAAATTACATTTGGTCAAACAAGAGCTAGACCACTTCCAGTTCCCTTCTAATTTTGCCCACTAGTCAGCCTTCTTTCGCCCAAAAGTGCGCCAAAGTCAAACCATTCTCACACCTGGCTCGATCCACTAATAGACAAGGAGTTGAAGCAAACATAATTTTGCTCTTTCAAGGGCCCATGTACTATCCAACAATCCATCAACTATATTTAATAATTTTCATATGTATTTTATGGTGTGTCAATCTCTTGCACGGGGAGCACTTTAGTCACAACGCAGGGCACAACCCAGCCGATGGAGCTTGGACACAGGTGCGGTGGCCCCGGGTACCCCAGGTGGTAGTCTTCCTGCTGTGATGCACGGGCTGCAGCGTGCGACGCGATTGTGCCTGCATGTTGTGACTTGTGACGGCCCTCCAGCGCCAATATCTAGCAGCGGTAGCTTGGGGACCGAACAACGATGGCAGCGGAGAAGTGAGAAAGATGACGACAACGCAAAGACATGCAACGGTGAGTCAGAGGTGATGCTGTTATGGCTTGCGGCGGGCACAAAGTTGTTGTTGTGTGTCGATGATATGTTGATGTCGGCCGCTACCATAGAGTTTCCGGAGGATGTGTATGATCCACGCAAGCCGAACAACGCCGGGGACTCACTTGAGGAGGCAACCAACATGTGACAGCCATCCGAGGCAAGCCGACCGCATCTCTCCTGGACACCACCAGCCATGACAGCGGACGGGAAATCATCTGCTTTCTAAAACTTCAAAGATGCGGGACGAGATGGGAGATGGACCGACGCCACTGTTGGCCTCCCGGGGCTTTGTCCGGCGACTCCGGCCGACGACGACAGGAGGCGCCTGTGGCGGCGGGGATGGGGGCCTGCCCGAGTTGCCGTAGCAGGGGACGCCGGGGCGTTTCGAGAGTTAGGGATGTGTGTGGCTTATCGGAGCTTCACTTTAGTAGGTTCATGTTTTTTTGTGGATGGATGTATCATGTACTCTACCATTTTGCATTTCCTTCCATTTTACATCGATCTCTGTTTGTTTCTTCACTCCCCCATGCCTTATTTTCTTCTTAACTAACCCAACCACATTGTACTGTCCTCAGTTTTTTCTTACTGCCACCACGTTACTTATGCACACTCCTCTTGGCTTTCTTTATTTATACAAGCCACGTTACTTATCATGTACTCTACCATTTTGCATTACCCTTCATTCCACATCGATCTCTATTTGTCTCATCCTCCCCCATGCCATATTTTCTTCTTGATTAACACAACCACATTGTACTGTCTTCGTTTTTCCTAACTACCACAATGTTACTTACACATACTCCTCTTGGCTTTCCTTATTTATACAAGCCGCTCTCCCTCTCCATCACCAGAAGTGCTAACTATTACTGTGTTGTGAACTCAATTTGACTATTTGAGAATGTAATTTCTTGTTCGGAGTTGAGATACAAATTCCTCGGTTATAACATTTCGACCATAGTAACCCCTGAAACAGAAGTGGCCGACTGACTGCTAATGTTAGTAGATCTAGAGGTCATCTTTTGTGGGCTCTTTGCTCCAATCTTAGCCTGGTATGGGAGGTATTGGGGAAATTAGAGATTCTAGTGTGAAATCTGAACCATGGAGCAAACTCTGGTTGCCCACTGAACAGTCCGATGACCAAACAAATGAAGTAGTCATACGGGAGGTATTGGGAAAATTAGAGATGCAAGTGTGGAATCGATTAAGTGTTTCTTCTAGACTCTGTAATGATCATGAAGCATTGTAACGACCCAAGGGACAGCAGGGAATCGGAAATCAATGTATCTAACCAGAAAACACTGTAGCATGAGTTTTTCATCAGTTCTTCAAAAATATTTTTACAGATTCTAATTAACTTTTGAATAGTAGAACATTTTTTTGTAAACTAGACCACATTTTTTAAATTTTGGAACAAAATAGTACACGGGAACATTTTTCCAACATGCTAAATGTTTTTTTTTTGAAAAACCAAACATTTTCTATAATTCTGTATATTTTTTGAAAACACAAACATTGTTTCAAATTTGCAATCATACCGTAAATTTACAAAAAAAAACCGCACATTTTTTTGCAAATAATGAACATTTTCTAAAATGAACCAACATTTTTGTAAAATATGAAAATTTATAGCATTTGGTGAACAGATCTTGATAAGAACATTGTTTGAAAACACGAATATTTCTTCAAATATCTTTCCTCCATTCCAAAACACATATTCTGGAACGGAGGAAGTAATATTGTTTGAAAATAGAACAAAAATGAAATTCAGAAATTTTTTGCAGTAAGAGCATTTTTTTCAAATTCCCAAACTACTTTTGAACACAGGAGCATTTTTCAACTTTGTGACCATTTTTTTAAGATCATTTTTTGAATTTGTGAACAAATTTTGGAAACAGGAACATTCTCTAAAAATCCAGATAGTTTTCAAATTCATAAGAATTTTATGAATTCGGAACAATTTTCGAAAACTCCAAATATTTCATAAAAAGGAAAACAGAAAAAGAAAAAAGAAAAGAAAAATAGTAAAAAAACAGAAAATCAGTCAAGAACCTTTTAGAAGGTTCCCAAAACCGGCCAGGTACCTTCTAGAAGGTTCCAAAAACCAGTTGTTGTAGCTATTTTTGTTATCGACGATATCTACCCAAATGGGCTGGCCCATCCTGGTCTGTTCGGTCGCTTGCATTGCACGAAGCACCGGCAGTTTGCCACATTATGCGGCAAATAGGGAATGCCGGACAAAATGTCTAGTTTTCGCATTGAGGGAGACAAGCGAGCATGCGACTTGGTCATCCCATTTAGATAGTCTCGGTTCTTGCCAAAGCTTAGGCCTCCTTTGGTTCATAGGGTAGGAATATCATATGAATAGGAAAATCATAGGATGCAAGGTGGCATGCATCTCACTTCCTATAAGGAAAGAGATTCACTTGATTTATAGGATAGAAATTTTTTTCCATTGAGTCTAGGCTAATGTTTTTCCCTTTTAAATGTAAAGGATTGATTCCTATCCTATATAGGCATAGGAATTAATTCCTACAAACCAAAGGACTCCATAGGAATTTTTCCTACAAAAATCCTATCCTCTAGAAATCCTACAAGATTCCTCCAAACCAAAGAAGGCCTTAAAGTAGATGGAGACAACAAGAAAGTTCCAAGGGTTCAATGAGACCTCCTACTTGACGCCCCCGTGGGTCTACTAATTGTGGCTGCACTGAAGCCAAGGCCGGCCGACTATGCCCATGAGGATTTTTTTGTTTTTATTTTCTGTTCGGTATTCAGTCGGGCTTTCACCCAAAAACTGTTGTTTTTTAGGAGACATATATTTTAAAACCTGATAAAAAATTAAATAGTAAAAATTGCTCATTAGTGATTTATAATAAAATATTGTTTATTGAAAAACCTCACCGTATATTCAAAATATGTTCAGTGCGTTTTAAAAAACTATCAATATATCTAACAACAGAACCTTGCTTTGGTACGCCCCCTAGAAAATTTTACGGGATTTTGATGTAGATTAAATATGAAGATTAGAAGTACCCCTTCAATCAAAAAGGGTAATATAATCTTTTGTATCCAAATCAATCTATGAAATATGTGTTATCTGTGGGCTAATATGGAGATAGCATTTCTTAGTAATTTTAAGATTTGTGTAAACATTTGGGGAGAGGGGAGTATACCGGAAAAAAACTCATAACAAAAATGATCATTGTGTATTGAGAAAATGTTCAGTATGTATTTGAAAAATGTTCAGTGTATACTATAAAGGTTCATTGTGTATTTGAAAAAATGTTCACCACATACTGGAAAAAGTTCACTGTGTATTGCAAAAACTATTAAAAATGTGCAAAAATAAGAAACAAGAAAAACCAATATTTGAAAATAAGACTTGAATAAAAGAAAGCCGAAATAGAACAACCGTTACGTGGGCCGGCCCTTCTAGAGGAGTCTTCATGGAAGCCTCAACTATAGTGACGCACGCGGCTGTCATATAGGATTGCTCGGGTTCTGGAGACCAATAAACTACATCTGGTCAAACAAGAGCTAGACCACTTCCAGTTCCCTTCTAATTTTGCCCGCTAGTCAGCCTTCTTTGGCCCGAAAGTGCGCCAAAGACAAACCATTCTCACACCTAGCTCAATCCACTAATAGACACGGAGTTGAAGCAAACATGATTTTGCTCTTTCAAGGGCCCATCTACTATCCAACAATCCATCAACTATATTTAATAATTTCCATTATGCATTTGATGCTTCGTTCCCAACTTGAAGTAATGCTGAACTTCTGAATGCTTTTACACAACTAGGACCGTCATCCGGGTCTTGCTTTCAAAAAGCTTAGTTCTTGAAATATATATTTCACTCTGATCATATCTGCCTAGACTACCTACTAACTTCGGGCAGTTTCCATATCGATGTTCTCATCTAACTGATTTTCATGAGCAGGGTGTTAACCATATAATGCATCATCATTGACATTGCTTTTGTGATCAGGTAGCTATGGTTCTCGTTCTCGTACCATTCAGCCATATAGTACGTCAGCATCGTCATTGCTTTCATTAATAGGAAGAAACTGCGAAAACACTTCCAGACATTGTGATGGATACCAAGGCAAGCACTTCTAGATCTAAAATGAAGACACACATGATGGGACCAATTGGCTACTAATAAAATGGTCTATTCAGCAATATTCAGTAGTAGTCATGTACTACAACAAAATAAAAATCCATCAATTGTTTTGCTAATTGTGTATGAATATGCACATTGTGTATTGTGTACTTGTTGGTGCAATTAAATAAACAAAAAATGGGCTGATGCTTAATATGGGGTAAAGAGACTACTCCAAAGACTTGGCAAATCTGCCCAAATTAGCATGCGTGTTTGCAATGCAATAATTTTACAAGAATAGCTCAGTTTTGGTAGAAAGGATACGCAATCTCTCTACACGCAAGCTGGCACTAATGTGGCCCTCGCTCCCTTCTATTCAAAGTACTTCCATGTACTTCGCCTTATTTACTATGGGTTTTTTTGTAGAAGAAAAAAACTCTTCATTTCTTCACCTACTGGTCTACCACCTATTTATTTACACGACTTCATCGTGCCTTCTTTATTTAAGCAAGTCATTCTCCATTGCATCGCTGGAAGTGGCCAACTACTATCGTTTCAAGTTTGAGTTCAAACACAAACAAATCAGCAGCTCAGACAACTAAGGGCAGTAATTTCTGAATAAGATAGTCAACATGCCTTCCATGATAGACGAGGATCGAGAATTGGTTTGTCTTTTGCTAGCTCATTGAGCTGATCTTACTTTGGCATGAGAGGTACCAGGACAAGTAAATGTGCAGTACACTCATCAGATGGAAAATTCTACCAATATTTCGTTTTCCCTCGTCCATGATGATGCACGTACATCGCGGACAAGCCTGCAGCCAATAATCACCACACAGCGCCATCAACCTGTTAACTTTGACGTTCTCAAAAAAGAAAAAGAAAAAGAAAAAGAAAAAGAAAAAATGTTAACTTTTACAGGATAGCATTCTCTGCACATGCCTTCATCCTGAATGAGACCTGTAGACCGATACACGAGACTTGTAGGATCCAGCTCTATATATGCCTTCATCCTATAGACCAGTTTCTTTGAAAGAATCAAGCGGGACATCCATCCTATCCCGGGGCCTCTAGCGGTTCAATTTGGAAAACAACATCTGCTATCTCATGTTCAGTAAACTCAGCGCATAAAGATTCATTAATTTCATCATTAACACGTGTTTGCATGAGCTGTACAATAGGAGATGGATCAAGCAAGGGGTCGGCAGTGAAGATGCTTTGAAAGTAAGAAGTAGCAGCATGGCCCGTTGCATCTCCAGAATGAACAACCCAAGTTTTTTAATACTGTTTTCCTCGCCCACCAGATCGCCTTGGCATAGAAAAATTTCATATTTCGGTCCCCTTCTTTTAACCAAGCAATACGAGACCTTTGCAGTTCCTGAGCTTCTTCTAACCAAGCCTTATAAGATAGTTTTTGCTCCATCCCAAGCAGCTAGTTCCTGAGCTTCAGTTTAGTAGGTTTATGTTTTCTAGTGGACTGATGTTCATGCACCATTTTCCATTTCCCTTCATTCCACAGCGACCTTTGTTTGTCTCTTCACTCCCCCATGCCTTATTTTCTTTTTAATTACCCAACCACAATGTACTCTCTTTAGTTTTTTCTAACTACCACCACGTTACTTGCACACACACCTCTTGGCTTTCTTTATTTATACAAGCCACTCTCCTCTCCATCACCTGAAGTGCTAACTATTACTGTGTCGTGAACTCAATTTGAGAATGTGATTTGTAGTTCAAAGTTGAGATACAAATTCCTTAGTTAATTAGCCTCTGGACCATAGTAACTTCTGGAACGGAAAGTGGGCGGTTACTGCTAATGTTAGGAGACCTTGAGCTCATCTTTTGTTGGCCCCCTAATCTTAACCTAGTATGGGAGGTATTGTGAAAAATAGAGATGCTAATGTGGACTCTCCCCATGGAGCAAGCTCTGGTAGCCCACTAAGCATAGGTGGGCTACCTGCGGGCTACCTCCGATAATATATATCTTACCATTCAATGTGTATAGGGATTTGCACCCCTACATTAGCATGTTTGTATTTTTTGTTATAGTTCGTTTTTTAATATAAGCAATATAAGGAGGTATTCTCTACACAGCATGTCCCCCTCTTGGCCTACTCATCCCATGCTTCTGTGCCAACCCCCAACAACCAATAACTACATCATCATTAACTCGTGAATCACATGCATGCGGATTTTGTTGAGCCCAGAGTTTTGAGTCATGAAACACATCTAATATTCAGTTTGGACCAAGTTTTTAAGCTGTAATATTATTTCAACTTTAAAAATATCTTTTACAAGATTATTTTTTACCAGTTTCAACTAGAGAAATAATTTATGTGTAATGCATTTAAATAATTTCCAACATTTAGTAACGTGAAATAAAATTTGTTTCCCATAAGTTATGTGATTTCTAAAAAAACTGAGAATCTCATCATGGGATAATTAACATAAATAGGGGATTTCAAGGTTGTTAAGCTTTCAATTAAAAAATGAAAATTCCAATATTGTAATTCTTCAAAATTTCATGGTATAAATTCCATGACATTACATCTTTCTTTATTTTTATTTCTAGTGAAAGCCCAAAAACTTCATGATAATGGTTCTAAAAATTAATCTTTGGACTTTTACTCAAAAAAAACTAATCTCAAGACTTTTTATCCAATAAAAATAGACTGTAGCAAACCAAAAAGCAATGTACCCAACCCGAAAACACAGATCGAAAACACAGCAACGCGTGTTTCATGTTCGATTCTTCAAGCAATATTTAAATATCCGAATCGTTTTTCAAAATGTTAACTTTTTTAGGAAATGTAGACACATTTTCAACAAATTGAACATCTTTTGAAGACGGGAACATTTTTTGAAAGAAGTGAACATTTTTTCCGAAACCCAAACATGTTTTGGAAACACAAATAATTATCAAATTTTCCAACTTAAAAACATAAAGAAAATCAAAACACAAACATTTTTTCAACAAAATTGATTAATTTTAAGAATATTTTTCAAAAACATGAACATTTCTTTAATAATTTGAACATTATTTGAAACATGAGCAATAGTTGAAAATGCAAACATTTTTCAAATTAAAAATATTTTTAAAAAATTCCGGAACCACTTTGAAAATGGGATAATTTTATGAATTTTTGAATATTTTTTGGAAAATGGAACATTTATTGAAATTCCGGATAATTTTGATCATTTATAAAAAAATCGTGAATTTGTGAACAATTTTCTAAAATTTCAAATATTTAAAAAGTGGTAAATTGGAAAATAAAAGAAAAGAAAAGAACAAATAAGAAACAGTAAAGAAAAAATTGAAAAACCTATTAGAAACCTTCTACAAGGTTCACAAAGACGAATAATATTAGTAGTTTTTTATTTATGCAAATGGGTTGGCCCATCCCTGATCGCTCGGCCGCTTCCGTTGTGCGAATAGGGAAAGGAGCCACGCATTCACATAGAGGGAGCCGAGTGAGCAACTGACATGGCTGACCCATTTAGCTAGTTTGGGTCCTTCCCAAAGCTTCTACTCGCTCGGTCCGGAAATACTTGTTGGAGGAATGGATGTATCTAGATATATTTTAGTTCTATATATATCTAGTTTTATCCGTTTCTCTTAAACTACATCTGAAAACTCACTAGTAGAAAATAGGGCTTTGGTCCAAGCTCAATTTATACATTAGTCCCGGTTGCATTACGAACCGGGACAAATTTAGTCTCGGTTTGAGCCACGAACCAGGACTAAAGGGTGTGACTCCAACCGGGACTAAAGGTTAGACCTTTAATCCTGGTTCGAGCTATGAACCGGGACTAAAGGGATTGAGGCTTAGCTGGCACTAATGTGGCCCTCGCTCTCTTCTACTCAAAGTAGTTTCATGTACTCGCTTTATTTAGTTTGATTTTTTTGAAGAAAAAAATTATGTCTTCATTTCTTCAACTACTGGTCTACCACCTGTTTATTCACACAACTTCATCTTAACTTCTTTATTTAAGCAAGTCATTCTTCCTTGCAGCGCCGGAAGTGGCCAACTACTATCGTTTCAAGTTTGAGTGCAAACACAAACGACTCAACTGCTCAAACAACTAAGGGCACTCATTTCTGAACAAGATAGTCAATATGTCTTCCATGATAGACGAGGATAGAATCGGTTTGTCTTTTGCTAGCTCATTGAGCTGATCTTACGTTGGCATGAGGGGTACCGGGACAAGTAAAATCGCAGCATACTCAAGAGATGGAAAAATCAAACAAGATTTCGTTTTTCCTTGTCCATGATGATGTACGAACATCTCGGACACGCCAGCTGCCAATAAGCAACACACAGTGCCATCAACCTGTTAACTTCATAAAAATAGCATTCTCTACACATGCTTGGATGGCCAAACAGTTTCATGTGATTAGACCAACACACGAGACCTGTAGCATCCAGTTCCTTATATGCCTTCACCCTGAATGTAATGCATCTGATTAGTACTTAGAGTTTTTTTCATCAACAACGGAATGCATCCTTTTGTTATTCATCTAAATGTAATCTTGTTGTCGTGCTCACTCTCGTCTGCTCTCTTGCCTGCACATCTTAATTTTAGCGGCGTCATTTTGCAGACATGCTTCAGCGTTCTGGTACTACTTGCAAGTTTTTTTTACTGACCTCTTTTTTACCGTCCGTATTTGTGCAAACATTAGAATACAAAGTGGTATAAGTCCAGACTACCCGTATTAGTCATGGAGAGTGGTTTTTCAGCTCCTGGGAGTCCCTACATCCTCTATGAACAGTAAATTAAAAAATAAAAAATAAATCTTAAAACAAAATGAAACTCTGGAATAGCAAATATAATCAAACTTTGTAGGTGCTTGCAAGTTTTCATGCCAAAAAAACACAAGAAAAAGATTTCAATGCTTGAAGTTTTGAGCACTTATAGCACTGAAATTTGAAACTCCTGATATTGGAGCAGCTATACATGATATTTTGTTATGAAAACTTGCAGGAACCTACAAAGTTTGACCATATTTGATGTCGCAAAGTTTCAGTTTTTTTTAACTATTTTTTGAATTTACTGTTCATAGAGGGTGTAGGGGCATCCAGAAGCTTGTCCAACATCGCCTGAGATGGTGTGGGCATATTCAACGCAGGCCTCCATAATCTCCAGTGCATAGTAGACAGCTAAAGAGTGCGGAGAATGTCAAGAGAGATCGGGGTAGACCGAATTTGACATGGGAGGAGTCCGTTAAGAGAGACCTGAAGGATTGGAGTATCACCAAAGAACTAGTTATGAACAGGGGTGCGTGGAAGCTTGCTATCCATGTGCCAGAGTCATGAGTTGGTCGCGAGATCTTATGAGTTTCACCTCTAGCTTAGCCCAACTTGTTTAAGACTAAAGGCTTTGTTGTTGTTGTTGTTGTTGTTGTTGTTGTTGTTGTTGTTGTTGTTGTTGTTGTTGTTGTACTGTTTATAGAGGGTGTAGGGGCACCCGGGAGCTATCACACCTTTCTCATTAGTCACGATCAAACAACAAAAATTATTTGCCAGTTTTTCAAGGTCTTAATTATGCCAATATTTTGATTTATCTCAAAGATAAGACGACTCTAGGGCTGGCGGAGAAGCCTTTGCCCCCACATTTTTGTTTCACTCGTACAGTGTCATCATTTGCCCCCTATACCAGAATTTTGTGGCTACAAAGAGAAGATTGAACGTGAAATATGTGTGCATCACTAGATTTTTCTGTATTTGATGTGTATAACACAGAGTGGCATAACATTTTTTTGGGGGGTGGGTGGGGGGGGGGGAGTGACATACCATTTGGCTTGAGAACTCCCACTAGCACATGATCCTTACTAGCAGGGTGTGCAAAACCCTACTAGTGGCGTGTGGGCGGCACATCACTAGTATCGTGCCACTGGTAAGTTGCGGTCAATGTGGTCAATAGAAAATGGCAACATCGTTCATTAGAAATGGCAATATCATTCATTAGAAAATAACAAAATCATTCACAAGCATACATTAAACAAGCTATTTTTTGTGCCTTATTGTTCTATGTAATGGTGCTCTCGGTTGAGTCTATGTTATCGGTGGGGCTGGGGTTTCTCCATGAGTGGCACTTGATTTCAGAGGTGCTCTGGTTGTCGCTTGTCTGGTGGGTGCCATCGTTGTATGGTGGGCTGCCTCCGACATTGTGGTTGAAGAATTTTTAAAGTTATGCTTCTCATCTTGCGTGCAGTCTTTAGTTTGAGTTCCTGTTGACAGTTTGGCACATTAAATTTACTTCAGTTATGATGGGAAATTCCGAGTTCCTAACAGTGGTGGCTTGTGAATGGTGGCATGTGTTCTTGCTTTCTTTAGCCATCTGCATTGCTTTGACGCGTTGCTGAAATAGGAGTGGACAATTGCATGATTAAAAAAAGGAGCTACTGTGGTATCATCCATTGTTTACCATGAGAATTTTGTGCAAAGATATTTATTCCATTACATGGCGATATATACATTGGGTGCTTGGCAGCTATTAAGGAAAAAAAAGTTTCACAATCTTGATTCTCTTGCTGCCATGGACTGTTTTGATAGGCTTAAGTGATGTTACTGATCTTGTAATTGCATACCCAACTATTTGGAACTAGTGACGATCCTTTCCATTGCCTCGTTAAGTTAAGCGAAAATTTGCATTTTAGTTCTTAGTTTCGATTGGGGTTTTGCGCCAAGCCATCCGGCGCAAAGGGTCATCTGATACACAAGAATCATGTGAGTGTGTGAGAGAGTGTGGAGAGCATGCAGAGGCCTAAAGACTGGACAAGTGGTTGTAGTAACCATACACAGTAGGATAGCGTTTGATATGCACTTTGCATTGACGGCCTCAAAATAATGAATACGAAACGCACTTGAGATGCATTATAACGACTGTTGATACAGGGACTCTAGACCAGCGCCGGCAGGTCCAGCTTGCAAACAGTGGCAAAATAAAGCGGACATGTGCGCGACGAGTCAAGGAGAAAATCCGGATACCCTTTAAAGGCCCGCGTTGGTACACCACATGCACCCCCTCAGTGGGCAGCATGCCATGCCACGCCACGCAGCACATGGGAGGAAAGAAGATCTAAGGCCTCTTTTGATTCATAGGATAGAATTATTATAGGAATAGAAATCTTGTAGGAAATGAGATGACATGTATCTTAAATCCTATGAGTAGGAATAGGAAACAAGATATCATTTGGTTGACATCAAAGGAATTTTTTCATTCAGTCTAGGCTCTTCTTTATTTTTCTGTGAAATGTGGAGGATAGGAACCAATCCTATGTAGGAATAGGAATCCATTTCTATGAATCAAAGGGCTCTAAACGAAAAAAATCCTATAAGAATCCTATCATCTAGAATTCATATGAATTTCCTCTAAACGAAAGGAGGCCTAAGCGAAAAGCAATAATGCGATGGCGGGAAAACACACTTAAATTTTCATTCATTCACTCACTCATTCATTGGGAGGGCTTACAAACGCAGCAGCGTCACATCGCCGTAATTACTACTCCTAGCAACAGTAGTACTCGTAACAGTAATAATTGTATACAGAAGGAGGAGGAGTACAAGAGTAAGAACTAAGAAGACTAAAAAACATCCATTATTTTCCTGTTAATGATAGATATTCTAGTTGTAATGCTCTGCTCTGATCGTGGTTTGGATTTGGATTAGACATGGGAGTGGTGGGAGGCGGATCAGAAGACCAGCTTCCGGCGCGGCAGGCGGAGGCGGTCGGCCTCGGCGAGCTCGCAGATGGCGTCGGCCACCAGGTCCTTGAACAGCAGCCGCTCGATCTGCAGCACGGCGTCCGCCGCCTCGGCGCTCGGCGACCACCGCCGGTCCGCCGCCAGGTCGCGCAGGATGGCTTCACTAGTTTGGTCGTTCAGATCGTCTCCGGCCGCCTGCCCGGCCGGCTCCATGGCGCGCTGGACCTCCGCCCAGACGTGGCGCAGGAGCTCCTCGCCGCGGAGCCACGCGACGGGCTCCGACGGGTGCGCGCACCGCCACCGGTCCAGCGCCTCCGCCGCCGCGCCGCACAGCAGCCTGCGGTGCTGCCACGTGTCCTCGCCACGCCGGCGCCGCTTCTCCACCGTGCGGTACACGTCATCCGGGCTCCTCATCCGGTCCGACAAACAGACGACTTCTGCCACGTAGGCGAAGTCGGGGTCACTGGCCTCCGGTCCGACCAGCCACGCCTCGGGGACCACCTCGTCGTCGTCCTCGGGAAAGGACAGAGAGGCGACCGGCCGGGGGCTCGGCGCTCTCCGGCCCATCCCCCGCTTCGACCCCGACGACGACGGCGAGTCCTCGTCGGCGAGGAACGTCGCCGCGTCGAGGACGGACACCGGGCTCGGCTGCTGGTCGGCCGCCGCGTCTCCGGCGCCGGTGAACGCCTCGATGCTGCTCAGCAGCTTGTCGCAGCGCTCCAGCAGGCCGCGGTCCGTTCTCGGGTCGTCCACCAGTCGTGCCCGCTGCCGCTGCAAAAATGGACGGACATGTGAGGAAACGTTGCACGATGTCCTCTCAGCAGAGAGTTTGCCACCTTGTGTGCTGAGGCTTACCTCCATGTCCCAGCGCGAGGAGGCACTGGCACTGACAGAGCTGCTGCTGCCGCCGTCCGAGAAGATGGTCGACGCGTCGTCGTCGGGAGATAGACTGTGAGCAGCGTGGCGGGCAATGCGGGGGCGGATGCTTGGGAGCTCGGCGTTGTTCGGCTTCTTGACGGGCTGGTGGCGCTTCTCCGGCGAGACGCGGCGCTGAGGGGACTGCGGGCCTCGTCGCGCTGGGGAGGCCGGGCTCCGTGCGGGGGACGCCGCTCGGTCAGGAGAACGCGGGCGGCGGGCATTGTCGACCTGGACACGTAATCGCCTGGTGGGAGAGGTTGGAGGCTGCGGCGGCCGGGATGACGGGCGCATCACGACGATGGGAGGCGGATGGTGGCGCACGGACAATGGCGGCGCCGGAGAGCTGTGGCGGAGGAGGCCTTTGAGCTGGAGGGCCTCCAGGATTTGCTTGAGCGTCTCGAGATCCCTGGCCGGCTCGGCGATGCCACGCTTGCGGAGGCGCCGATCGATCTCGCCGCAGAGCGCGATCTCGCCGCGCCCGGCGCTCGGGTCGACGCGCTTCGCCGGCTCGGGGAACACCTCGCGCGCGTCGAAGTGGCTGCTGCGCCTCTGCAGCGCCGCCGCCCTGTGGAAGGCCGGATCCGGCGACTGCCGCTGTGCCAGCGCCGCCTCAGCCATCGGGGACGACGGCCGTTGCGGAAGCAGCGCCGGCTTCTCGAAGAAAGACGGGTCGACGAACCGGAAGCGCGCCGGGTCGCGCGGCACACGCTCGGACGCGGACCGCCTGAGCTCACCACCCCGAGCGGCGTGCTGGCCGTCCTCCTCGTCCGCGGCGCCGTGCGGCAGCGCGTCGAGCCCCATGAGCCGCGCGACGACGCTGGGCGAGCCCGCCACGCCAGGGGACGGCGGCGCCGCCGTCCTGATGTTGTCCCGCTGCCGGAGCTTCCCCCTGGCGTCGACCACCGCGCGGCTGTCGAGCGAGAGGCGCGGCAGCCTCCAGGACGCGGCCGCGCCGCCCCGGTCCTTGAGGTCCAGCGGCGGGAGCTGGAGCGACGGCCTCGGCGCGGCGGGCGGCGTCATCTCGGGCGACGACGGCAGCGGCGTCGCCCGGTCCAGCGGCATCGACATCTCCGACGGCGTCGCCGACCCCTGATTGACACACCAAGAAGCATCGCCATTAATCGACCGACGAGCGAGGGGCAAGAAAAGAAAAGCGGAGCGGCGAGCGCGCGCGGGTGCACGTACGCTGGAGGAGGAGGAGAGGAGGCGGCGGGGGTGGTGGCAGAGGCGGCGCTTGCCGGAGAGGACGTGCGGGCGGTCGAAGAGGTGGAGGAAGCCGGCCATGCAGCCCTGGTGCACGGGCCGCTCCTCCTCGTCCGCGCCCATGGCGACCATCTCCGTCCGCCCCGCCCCGCTTCGTCTCGTCTCCTTGCCTGGCGTAGCGTGCGGGTGTGCGGGTGGGTGGGGGGACTGCGGCGCTCCGGGTGCCTGCCTCGCACGCCGCTTTTGGTGGGCGCGTCTTAAAGCGGCCTGCTTCTGCGCCTTTGACTGGGAACGGACGAAAACCATGTGGCAGGCGCGCGGGCGCGCATGTGCGGGCCGCGTGCGCGTGCGTGCCGTGACGCCGCCCCGGCGCGCCCATTGGCGCCCGGCGGGCATGCCCTGCGTTTTCAACCGCGAGCCGCAGAGGTAAAAACCGAGATAAAAAACCCAGTGTTTACAGTTAGAGTCAGGCAGGCAGGCAGGCAGCGCAGCGTGGCGCCGCGCAGGCCCTGCCGGCGCGCCCCGCCCCGCCCGACATGGCCGCGTGCACGGGAGCGTGCCCGCCCGCCCGCCCGCCCTGCGGCGCTCTATCCACAGACGCCACTCCAGCGTCCTCGTATAGCATGCAGTTTCCGTTTCCTCGGCGACGTTGCTTCATGTGTGCAAGCAGGGCTGGCTCCCGGTACAGTCGGAGCACGCCAGTTACTCCAGTACCACCACCTACTCTACCACTACCACTAGCAGTACTGTGAATGGTACTCGTAGATGCTCCATTCACCGCCCCTGCCAAGCGCCCCAGGCAGAGCAATAACAAAGAACGTTACCGTTACTCTAGCCTAAGGCATGAGCTACACCGAGCGGCAGAGATACTCCTTCCCACCGGGCATGATTATCAGTGTTGGATACGCGCGCTGCCGGGCCCAAGGATCCGAGCAGCAACGCCTCTTTTTCGTTCCAGTTTTTACCGCCACCTTGCGTAGTGCTGCGGCATCGCCTCACCTTTTCCTCGAAGCCGGCGCGCGCCCCACTTGCACGCACGCAGATGCAGAGGTGTGTGTACATACGCACTACGTGCACGCACCGCACCGGAAACATTTACCGGAAGGAGAGTATTTTAACCTGGGGACGCATGTGGTGGCGCGGTCTTTCCAGCGGGAAAGGTGAGGGGGGACGGTCAAGTCGGTCAGACGGGGCAGGGCGGGGTGAGGTGCGCCGATCTGGGCAGCGATCCGGGTGACGCACGGGAGCATGTGTGTCCACCCGCCTGCCATGTGCTGCTGCTGCGTCCCGTCCGCCTGGCCTTACCCGATCCCGCGATGATGCCTTGCTTGCGTAATGCGGGGCTAGCGCAGCGGTGCTGCACATGGCCGTAAAGGTGGGGATAGCAGAGTCCCTATGGAGGGGAGGGGAGGGGAGGGGAGGTGGGTTCTTTCTGCGAAAAAGTGGGAAAAGTGTGTAAAGAGAGGTTTCGGATAAGATCCCCTGTGGGGGATTTGTTGTTGTATTTGTATTTATATATTTTTTTTCTCTTTGTAAGTTTTTTTGTCATGTATATAATTTTCCTAAACTTTTGCATGAAACATTATGTGAAAATAAATGAAAATGCACGGCCGAGTCATATTGTTTTTGGTGGTTCGTGGCACGGGCCATGCTGAAAGCGGTGGTTCGGGTGGCTCGCAGGCGGCGGCTCCGGTGGAGGTGAATAGGAGGGGAGAGCTAAGTTTATGGTTTTTGGTTCGAGGATAGGCTTCATGGTGGTTCGTGGCACGGGCCATGCTGAAAGCGGTGGTTCGGTGGCTCGCAGGCGGCGGCTCCGGTGGAGGTGAATAGGAGGGGAGAGCTAAGTTTATGGTTTTTGGTTCGAGGATAGGCTTCATGGAGGGCGGATGAGAGGATTGGGGGGGGGGGGGGGGGGGGGACGTGCACGTGCTTGCCGTTGGTGTTTGCATACCCTCTCATGGAGGAGGAACACGGCAGACGACATGCTAGGTAGGCTGGGCTGGCCATGCAAGAAGGTAAGTGGCTCATGTGGTCTTAGGTTTAGTTGGGTCCACGAGGTTAGGATTTTTCTGTTTTGTATTTACACTAGATAGAATAGGGTAGGGTAGAAATTATTTCGAGGTCCAAATGGACTCCAAAAAATAAAAAAATGTGGCATTTCTGGATTATTCTAAATGAAATCACCACTAAAATAATCAAAGGGTTTGGATAATGTTTGACAGTGTTTTTGAAAATAAATTTCAAAAAGGGCATTTTGGCAATTTAAAGTACAGGCAGATGCTAGGGCTGTGCTAAATAATAAAACATTATGTGGAGCCCCAAAATATTATTACTCCCTCCTTCCATCTATATAGGGCCTAATGCATTTTTCGAGGCTAACTTTGACCAAATATTAGAGCAATAATATATGACATGCAACTTACACAAAGCACACAGTTAAATTCGTGTGTGAAAGGAGCTTTCAATGATATAATTTTCACATTGTGCATGTCATGTACTATTAATCTTGTCAATAGTTAAAGGCGGTCTTAAAAAACGAATTAGGCCATATATAGATGGAAAGAGGGAGTAGAAGAGAATGTGTAAAGATTGGACTCCATCTTAATGTCCAAGACCAAAAGGGAAAATGGTTTGATAAAACCATATTCATAACAATTTAAAAAATAGTTTTGGGTGTTCAATATTTTTGTCATGCATTTGAGATTATTGCAATGTGAAATGGTGCATGGTGTCGTGATGATGCAAAAATAAAATATTTCATTTATTTGAGTAGGCCATTACTCAGGGATGTGACATTTATCATCTAAATGTCAATTGGATTTTGTTTTTCTATTCTAGCCCTAGAATTCATAGCTCCCATCAAAAGTGATACACTTACACAATTTTTGAACATATCATGGCCTAATATATCTTTTACTTAGAATTTGGTCAGCCCTTGTCTTGCGTCAAGGCAGGTCCTCTTGGGCTAACAAGGTCGGATGAACTCCGCTGGAATCTAACACAAGTCGGGGATTGTACAGTAGATTCTATGTGCCATGCGCTTACACACTCCAAGGTTCTGCTAGATAGGGGGAAATATTTGAAAGTCGAATGTACCTCTAGAAATCAAAAAAATTCTTGATGTACCTTCACAAAGCTCTGACCGCCACAAAATTTTCTATGTAAAGTATGATGCTCAAAATATGTACCTATTCTAAACTAGTCGAAAGAAATGTGATAATGGGCTTGACTAAATCAAATTGTGCCAAAATCTATGACGATTTATGTGAAAAAAGTAGTGTCACGTAGGAAGGCACGTCACTTCAATTGGTCAGATCTAAAATGCTACTTGACGTTAGTCCATGACAGTTTGCTCTGTCATATAAAGGCTTGGACCTAGTTTGGGTTGTGTGTGCCTGGGGCAGACCCGTGACAGTCAAAGACCGTCATGGAAGGTGTGCTCTCAAATTATGATACATAATGGATTTGAAATCCGTCATGACCGATCATGCTTGACAGTTTTTCACTATTTGGTGACAGAATAGAACTGTCATGGATTAACAGATTTCTTGTAGTGAAAGGACAACCCTACAAGCTGCAATTAGCAGAAAGTAGAAAGTGGTACTTTTGTCACTATGATCACACAATTAAACATCTTTTTTCCAATGTGAATCTGTGCTTGCAGCATGGTCATTGGTCATCGAGGTTTGCATCCAACTTGTATCTCCAATATTGCCAACATGTTTGCCACTAGCTAGATGAGGTTCCGCACAAGTTTTGCGGGCTTTATTAGGGTGGCAGCACCAACCTTGATTTAGTCGCTATGTCTATATCGACATAATTTGATTTTAATGGTAAAAACCCATCTCCTCCACAACCTATCTACGAGTGTAGGCTCCATCTTCATTTGTGGTCTTCTCTACAACTATTGGAGTACCAATCACTGTTTTACATCGGTGTGTGTGCGTGAATGGGGCATGTGTGATTCATAGATCTTATATTTCTAAGGTTAACATGGGAATTCTCTAAGAGGTTTTCCCTTGAAGGAAAAACATTGAATGAAACCACTCGTGTTTTAACCCCACATGAGTGGCAACATAGTTTTCGAATAGCCCCCTACCCACTTCCCACCCCTATGCCTTAGGCTTAGTTTCTGTATGCTATGACTTTGATTTTTTTTCTTCTCCCAGCCTCACTTTCTTCGTCCTTCCTGTCTCCTCTGCTCCTCCCATTTCCACCTCCTTGACCCCTCAATCTTCCAGATCTGGCGGCCTCACCGTCTGGGGATGTGAGAGAGGGGGTGGTCGCCTCGTCATTTTTCTCTAGTAGTAGTTGTAATCCTTGAGACCCTATTGGCTGTAGGGCTTTTACCTGTGTCCAATAAACTAGACCAATCCCCATTGTTCTTCTTCGTTGCGCATCGTTCTTGCCATGGTGGCTGGGATGGAGGCTATGATTGGACTTCGGAGCAGATCTGAGGCCCTGTGTTGGGCTTTTGTCGGTGTTGTCTCATTTCCTCGGCTAGGTTCCTGTCCTCTCTGCGAGTCTACCATCATGATAGTGGATGCGTCTTCAGAGATGGTAGGCTGTTGGTCAACAAATTTGGGGTTTCTTTCTTAGTCTTTTTTTAAGTTCCCCATAGTACTCTCTCCGTTCCAAATTACTCGTCGCAGAAATGAATGTATCTAGAACTAAAATACATGTAAATACATCTATATCTGCGACAAGTAATTCGGAACGGAGGGAGTACTACCCTCGTAATGGCTGGTCGCCGGTTGTTGTTGTCTAAATCCTCTCATCTGGCGTTAGTTTACTGTGCTTTATTTGCTCTCCTGGAGATTCAAGTGGGTTGACTTGGGGTCATGTTAAGACCTCTAATCATTTTATTTCATGGCGATGAATCAAATGGTATATGTTTTGCATTCTAGATGTAATTTTTTTTCTCCACAAACTTGACGAAGAGTAGCAGCAGCGATCGAGTCTCCCTAACATATTTGTATAATTTTATTATATTTTATTTCGACGAAGAGCAGCAGCGCTGCTTTCATTTATATATAGGTGTATGCTTTTTGGGTGTCGTTGAGCAAACTTTCTTCAATATAAAAGGAACCTACCCTAATTGCATAGTAGCTCCTCGTTTGGCTAGTCATTCCGGGCCCGTCACCCCACTGGTTTCTACACCAAAATTCACACAGGAAGATCGATCGATCGATCGATCACTGGCATGCATGCAGCATGCATATATCTTCTTTGGATCGATCATCACGCAGAAAGTTGCCGGACCAAAGGCAAGAAAACGCACTCTGTTCCGTAATTGTCCCGACGTCCCCAAACTATATCTAAGGCAACGCCATACTTAAACGCGAGTTGCATGGATGTAGCCATGTAGGGATCTCGTGGCCAGGTCTACAAAAATGGCTGTGATCTTGTGCATGCAAGTGAGTAGCAGTACCACAGTGCATGCAGTGTTACTGAACGAGCTGGAAAAGTGAGGAGGGGAATTCGGAAAGAATGTTTCATTCGATTGGTGGCGAGATCTCAACGTGTGGTCCGGTCAGCCCTTCGTAGTGAAAATAGCACGGCTCACATGCATGCGATCGGGTCATATGAATGTGCATAATTTTTCATTGCCTTAGGTCTCGGCCCAGCCGGCATTCATCTTTTCTCAACCAAGCATAGCTCAAATGACTAGGTTCGCTCATCGTTGTGGCGGAACCTATTCTCCCGAGGTATGGGCGTTGCATTATCTTAGATTTATTTTAGACTTTTCAGTGTTATCCTTACTACGTGTGTTCGCAGGAGTAAATGTGTGGGTGGATGAGAACATAGAAGTGTGCATGTCTATACTGTGTTTTTGAAAAAATGAACTTCGTCTTTGTTTTCTGGGATACTATCCAATGGCAATCAACAAACTCACATCATCAAAAGTCCGTGTCCGCGGATAGCCCGTGGATGGAGGCCATCCAATCAGAGTCATCAAATGTCCAGCGTATTTCAAACAGATCGAACACAAATATGGATGAAGTTTAAGCTAAGCAGATGAAATCGAAGTAAGTTCCATGTATTACATGCAAAAGGACGTTATTAACAAGTTCGACATAAACTTAAACTAAAGTAAACTAAAAACTATGCCGAGTACTGGACGGTGATCTAATAGGCATGACCTCTGAGGCCACTAGCACCCCTGTCGTCGTCTGTACCATCGTCTGATCTATTGTTCACATTGTTGCACGCGCCGCTATCCGTGTCGTCGTCACGCTAGTGGATGAAGGCCCTTCCGGCAGTGCGGCATACCTGCCCGGTCACATATGCGCCGCCACATCCTCCACCATCTTGCAACGTTTGTCTTTGGCGATGTCGATGGCTCAGATGATGACGACGCACTCGGACCCGGTAGCCCTACTTGTAAGAGCAGGTGTTAAGCCAATGCCGATGGCAGGCATCCAACTCGACGTTGGTCTTGGATCGGGTCGGTGGCCCAAGCCCCTGCTAACACCCACGCATGCGCCACATCGGTCTTAGCAAATGTCGCCTTTCGCTGCTTGTTGCTCTGCTCCTGGTGGCGCACTTCCGCCTCGCCTTTGCACTTGGACACCTAGGCACCGTCGAGGTATTAGTGGAGGCACGGCGGTGGCTTGGAGGGCAACGAGGAGGACGGTCCTCCTTGATGGTGGTGAAGACCGAGCGCCATTTACTGCCCGACGGGTTACACGGAAGGGACGAAGGCTCTTGATGCCGCGTTCGATATGGACACCGGGATTACGTGACGGGGGTGGCGACTCCTACTTCACACAATGGCATCCACTTTGGACATCTCGAGAGTGCGGTAGGGACGACGGCGAGGGACCTTTGTCAACAAACGAATGACGCCGCACCTCCTCCATCTACGCAGTGAACTCGTCATCTGTTAACATGGCTGTATCAAGAAAGGGTGACTTCTGCTCTTCCTATCCGAGGAGAGCATCCCCACCTACACAGTGGACGGAGCCGTGGGCGACGTCCGACCCAACGATCATGGCCAATGTTGAGAACTAGATCTAAAGCTCCACTCATATCCGTCGTCCTGACAAAATGACGGCTGGTTAGAGCGGTTGCCGCTGCGCAGTCACCACGTCTGGGACTTCTCGATGTCTGTCTTCTTGTCCATCACGGCGGCCGGAGGTGTGGTGATCTACGGTGGCTCGTGAAGGTGTGGGAGATAAGGAGGATTGTGCAGATAGGGTTTGTGGAGGAGCAGGCCTGTCAGCTTTAAAGTCGGAGTAGGGTTCTCGGCCGCTGCGCCGTTGTGAATGCGGGTAGATGGGTGGTCGGTCAGACGGTCAAGGCGGAGTGAGTGCGCAAAGGGTTCTAGGGCGTCGCCGAAAAGATTGTTTGGGTGTGTCCCTGAACCAAAGATGTGGGGACGTCCGAATTCCCTCGGTATGGGTCGCAGGGGCATAAAATGCGGGGGCACTCACCTGTCAAGCCCTGCTGCCCGCTCGATTTGCCTCGCGATTCGCGAAGTAGTTGAATCCCGCATGAGGGCACAGTAAAAAAGAAAATCCCTCAAAAGCTTGAAGTTTCAACAATGAAAATTACAGTTTTTTTGCATCTGAAAATGCTTTCAACAAGTTCCAGAGATATAATTTTAAACAATTTTTTCTGCCGGGTCGTAGACACAAAATAATTGATTTTTATCGGTCACTTGTACTAAGTTTCAACATTGGAACATAGAATATCTTTTAAGTCCTCAAAATATATTTAAAATTGATATTATTTCAAAGAGCTGGTGACGCAAAACATGAATATGAAAACATAACTTAATTTAAAATTTTCTTTTAAATGATACAAAACTTTGAAAACCGGAAGCCAAAATAAGAAGCCGTCACCCGGAACCGAGTGCCTCCGCACTTGCGTGCCGGAAATCCTCATCCGCTTTTCAAACGTTTGAGACGACGCGGCACGATTTGATGACCCACTTTGAAGGCGTAAAAATATCAAAATGACTCGGTCCAGACATTGCACTAGAATGAACAGCGTTGGAGATGGCCTTAACATCGGCTATGAAAGGCTAGTAGGGCGGTGCAACGGAAACCATTTCGTGGCCTATGGATAGGTCCCCACTCAAGCCTCGTCCATTCAAGTGCCATTCGAGTGCCTTTTGCCAGCGACACACACCATACGGCGCGCGTTACGAGCTTGGACCTAGCTACGCGATTGGGCCAGAAACCTAGTCTGTACTCATATACAACCGAAACAAGTCACGAGTACTTTGTACTCCGAAACATGGAAAAGGCGTAGGTTGATAGCCTCATAACCGGGACGTGTGATGGGGATTGGGTGACGGAGTCGGGGAGACCCGATCCTATCGACCGCGACCCCGGCCGGGAGCAGATGCGCTGAGGTCGGACGGAGAGATCCAGATCGGCACGGTCGCGTCGGTCCATGTCACGTTCGTCCGTTTCCGAGCCTGCCGTGCCAGGGGCTCGATCTGGGTGCGCATGTTGCGACACAACGGCGGGATCTGTCACGCGCGTCGGCGAGCACTGGCCTGGATCCGTCACGCGCGCGTAGCCAGCCGCCGCCGCAGGATCCTCCGGTGAGGAGTGTCAGGACCCAACACTCTGCATCTCCTATCTGAAGAATTCGACACCTATTCTGAAGAATTCGACACCATGGACGAAGCGGCACGTGAAGAGAGGACCAACGCTCAGGATGCATCCGGCTAAAACGAGATCAACAGCCCACATCGTTGGAACCTGAAGAAACAACAGCGACAGCCAGCTCGGCAACAACTCCGCAATCTCGCTGGTTATAACTTTCCCTTCTGCGCACGGCTTCAACATCTTTCCCTTTCTCCAAGTTGTAATAGACTAGCTTAGAACCCTAGACTACTTGGTAGATGAGGTAGATCCTCGAATTTGTATCCCGTTCCTTTATTTCTTCAACCGATAACCGAAATCGGGGCTAGTTCGAGTACCAGAATTACTCCTCTGTAATTTGTGCCAGTCAATTGGTATCATAAGCCAGTGAATCCTCGGAGGCGAATCGGATCTGACCATGATTTGGGGTTGGGATCTCTCGTAAAATCCCTCAATTCGGTGTCAGGTCCCGGCGGCGGTGCAGATCATCAAATCGGAGGCGGCCTGGAGTAGGCATCGTTCGGCTCCAAATTGGGGAGAAACTCGGTTGCGGTCGGAACAATTCCACCGTGGTAAAATACCGTAGCGTATCCCTGGTTTGTGCAGCATCGGAGGCGAGCACGGCGTGGAGGGATTGGTGGCGGTAGACTGAAGACGAATCCTCATCAGATCAACAAGATGAGCACCCGCGTCAAACACATGGGTGAGATCTCTAACGAGCTCGAAGCAATAAGGAATGAATTTGCTGCTTTGGGATCTAAACAACAACGAATTCAGACCCAGTTGGACGAGGTAAACATCAGGTTGGATAAGGTGGAAAGGTTTGAAGAAAAAATTGACACTGTAGAAAATCTGGTGTCCAAGAGCGCCCAAATCCAAGGAGAGATGTTCAAGTACTTAATGGAGATTGAAACAAAAATTACCCACCCAGCCAGCCCTCAAGGCTCTCCTATGATGTGCCTGGCTCAGTCAGTAATTAGAGATCCTGATAAACAACAGCAGGCAGCTGAAGTAATACAAGAGCTAGATAAACACTTAGAGGAATTGGTACAATCAAAACTGCAGAAATTCATGTCTGATGCTACTGAAGTGAGGGAAACTACTCAAATACCTGATTAGAACAAGGACTTGGAAAAGCAAGTGGAATCTCTGGTCAAATGCAAACTACATGCAAACAAGGAATTCCCTCCCTCATAAGGAACCACACCAACAGCAACAGTACAAAACTGAAAGAGCCGCACAGTTCCTAAAAAGCATTGCTAAAGGACCAAAGATGGATTTCCCCTGTTTCTCTGGTGAAAACCCTTTAGGATGGATTATACAAGTAAACAAATATTTTGAATTAGCTCAAGCTCCTGAAGAGTGCAAGGTAGATTTGCACAAACCTACATGGTGGGCAGAGCTGATAATTGGCTGAGGAGTGCTAAGCTAGCCAATGTATCAATGCCATGGGAAGATTTTTGCAGGCTCATATGCAACAGATTTGCTGATTCCAGTATATATGAAATTCTGGAGAAGTTCCACTCTGTTAAGCAACTTAGTATGTCAGTCTCTGACTACACTGACAAGTTTGAAGAAATCATGGCCATTGTCCGGGAAGAGCACCCATATCTTCAGGAACACCATTATGTTGTGAGTTTTGTCAATGGCTTAAAATCTAGTATCAGATGTAATCTTAGGCCTCAAAGACCAAAACACCTAGTGAAGCTTACTGGATGGCAAGAGATTATGAAAGTGGACTCTAGGCAAAAATGCAGTCCTTTGTGACACAACAGGAGAAGCAACTACAACACTGCAGTTCTCAACAGAAGAACTACACACCAACTTCCTCCACAGTAAAGGTCCCAGCCCCTGCACCAACTACAAGGAAACCTGGAGTGTGTTGGAGGTGCAATGCTGCATGGATTCCTGGCCATAAATGCAAGCAAGCTCCAAACCTACATACCATAACCAGTGAAGTAGAAACTGAAGAAATAACGGACACTGAGATCTTTGAAGACACAACAGAACATCAGTTAATAGAGACTGAAGAAAAGTGCATGGAAATATCTGCTCAAGCCATCTCTAGTAAAGCTTCCATAAATACACTAGCTATGAAGGTTCTCATGTTGGGGAACGTAGTAATTTCAAAAAAATTCCTACGCACACGCAAGATCATGGCGATGCATAGCAACGAGAGGGAGAGTGATGTCTACGTACCCTCGTAGACCGAAAGCGGAAGCGTTAGCACAACGCGGTTGATGTAGTCGTACATCTTCACGATCCGACCGACCCAAGTACCGAACGCATGACACCTCTGAGTTCAGCACACGTTCAGCTCGATGACGTCCCGCGAACTCCAATCCAGTAGAGCTTCACGGGAGAGTTCCGTCAGCACGACGGCGTGGTGACGATGATGATGTTCTACCGTCGCAGGGCTTCGCCTAAGCACCGCTACAATATGATCGAGGTGGATTATGGTGGAAGGGGGCACCACACACGGCTAAGAGATCAATTATTGTGTCTATGGGGTGCCCCCTGGCCACGTATACAAAGGAGTGGAGGAGGAGGGGGCCGGCCAGGAGGATGAGGCGCGCCCAAGGGGGGGCAATCCTACTCCAAGTAGGTTTTGCCCCCCTTTCCTATTCCAACTAGGAGAAGGGGGAAGGAGGAGGTGGAGAGAAGGAAGGAGAAGGGGGGCCGCGCCCCCTTCCCTTTCCCAATTCGGATTGGGGCAAGGGGGGCTGTGCGCCACCTCCTGCTGCCTCTCCTCTTCCACTACTTTGGACCCATGAGGCCCAATAACCCCCCCCCCCCCCCCCGGGGGGGGGGGGTTCCGGTAACCCCCCGGTACTCCGGTATATATCCGATAACCCCCGGGACCATTCCGGTGTCCGAATATAGTCGTCCAATATATCAATCTTCATGTCTCGACCATTTCGAGACTCCTCGTCATGTCCGTGATCACATCAGGGACTCCGAACAACCTTCGATACATCAAAACTCATAAACTGATAATATAACCGTCATCGAAACGTTAAGCATGCGGACCCTACGGGTTCGAGAACTATGTAGACATGACGGAGACATGTCTCCGGTCAATAACCAAAACCTGGATGCTCATATTGGCTCCCACATATTCTACGAAGATCTTTATCGGTCAGACCGCATAACAACATACGTTGTTCCCTTTGTCATCGGTATGTTACTTGCCCGAGATTCGATCGTCGGTATCTCAATACCTAGTTCAATCTCGTTACCGGCAAGTCTCTTTACTCGTTCCGTAATACATCATCCCGCAACTAACTCATTAGTTGCAATGCTTGCAAGGCTTAAGTGATGTGCATTACCGAGAGGGCCCAGAGATACCTCTCCGACAATCGGAGTGACAAATCCTAATCTCGAAATACGCGAACCCAACAAGTACCTTCAGAGACACCTGTAGAGCACCTTTATAATCACCCAGTTACGTTGTGACGTTTGGTGGCACACAAAGTGTTCCTCCGGTAAACGGGAGTTGCATAATCTCATAGTCATAGGAACATGTATAAGTCATGAAGAAAGCAATAGCAACAAACTAAACGATCAAGTGCTAAGCTAACGGAATGGGTCAAGTCAATCATATCATTCTCCTAATTATATGATCCCATTAATCAAATGACAACTCATGTGTATGGTTAGGAAACATAACCATCTTTGATCAACGAGCTAGTCTGGTAGAGGCATACTAGTGACACTCTATTTGTCTATGTATTCACACATGTATTATGTTTTCGGTTAATATAATTCTAGCATGAATAATAAATATTTATCATGATATAAGGAAATAAATAATAACTTTATTATTGCCTCTAGGGCATATTTCCTTCAGTCTCCCACTTGCACTAGAGTCAATAATCTAGATTACACTGTTATGATCCTAACACCCATGGAGCCTTGGTGCTGATCATGTTTTGCTCGTGGAAGAGGCTTAGTCAACGGGTCTGCAACATTTAGATCCGCATGTATCTTGCAAATTTCTATGTCTCCCACCTGGACTAAATCCCGGATAGAATTGAAGCGTCTCTTGATGTGCTTGGTTCTCTTGTGAAATCTGGATTCCTTCGCTAAGGCAATTGCTCCAGTATTGTCACAAAAGATTTTCATTGGACTCGATGCACTAGGTATGACACCTAGATCGGATATGAACTCCTTCATCCAGACTTCTTTATTTGCTGCTTCCGAAGCAGCTATGTACTCTGCTGCACATGTAGATCCCGCCACGACGCTTTGTTTAGAACTGCACCAACTGACAGCTCCACCGTTCAATATAAACACGTATCCGGTTTGCGATTTATAATCGTCTGGATCAGTATCAAAGCTTGCATCAACGTAAACATTTACGATGAGCTCTTTGTCACCTCCATAAACGAGAAACATATCCTTAGTCCTTTACAGGTACTTCAGGATGTTCTTGACCGCCGTCCAGTGATCTACTCCTGGATTACTTTGGGACCTCCCCGCAAGACTTACAGCAAGGCACACATCAGGTCTGGTACACAACATTGCATACATGATAGAGCCTATGGCTGAAGCATAGGGAATATCTTTCATTTTCTCTCTATCTTCTGCAATGGTCGGACATTGAGTCTTACTCAACTTCATACCTTGTAACACAAGCAAGAACCCTTTCTTTGCTTGATCCATTTTGAACTTTTTCAAAACTTTGTCAAGGTATGTGCTTTGTGAAAGTCCAATTAAGCGTCTTGATCTATCTCTATAGATCTTAATGCCTAATATGTAAGCAGCTTCACCGAGGTCTTTCATTGAAAAACTCTTATTCAAGTATCCCTTTATGCTATCCAGAAATTCTATATCATTTCCAATCAATAATATGTCATCCACATATAATATCAGAAATGCTATCGAGCTCCCACTCACTTTTTTGTAAATACAGGCTTCTCCAAAAGTCTGTATAAAACCAAATGCTTTGATCACACTATCAAAGCGTTTATTCCAACTCCGAGAGGCTTGCACCGGTCCATAAATGGATCGCTGGAGCTTGCACACTTTGTTAGCTCCCTTTGGACCGACAAAACCTTCCGGTTGCATCATATACAACTCTTCTTCCAGAAATCCATTCAGGAATGCAGTTTTGACATCCATCTGCCAAATTTCATAATCATAAAATGCGGCAATCGCTAACATGATTCAGACATACTTAAGCATCGCTACGGGTGAGAAAGTCTCATCGTAGTCAATCCCTTGAACTTGTCGAAACCCTTTTGCAACAAGTCGAGCTTTGTAGACAGTAACATTACCGTCAGCGTCAGTCTTCTTCTTGAAGATCCATTTATTCTCAATTGCTTGCCGATCAATGGGCAAGTCAACCAAAGTCCACACTTTGTTCTCATACATGGATCCCATCTCAGATTTCATGGCTTCAAGCAATTTTGCGGAATCTAGGCTCACCATCGCTTCTTCATAGTTTGTAGGTTCATCATGATCTAGTAGCATGACTTCCAGAACATGATTACCATACCACTCTGGCGCGGATCTTACTCTGGTTGATCTACGAGGTTCAGTAATAACTTGATCTGAAGTTTCATGATCATCATCATTAACTTCCTCACTAATTGGTATAGTTGTCACAGGAACCGGTTTCTGTGATGAGCTACTTTCCAATAAGGGAGCAGGTACGGTTACCTCATCAAGTTCTACTTTCCTCCCACTCACTTCTTTCGAGAGAAACTCTTTCTCTAGAAAGGATCCATTCTTAACAATGAAAGTCTTGCCTTCGGATCTGTGATAGAAGGTGTACCCAACAGTTTCCTTTGGGTATCTTATGAAGACACATTTCTCCGATTTGGGTTCGAGCTTATCAGGTTGAAACTTTTTCACATAAGCATCGCAGCCCCAAACTTTAAGAAACGACAACTTTGGTTTCTTGCCAAACCACAGTTCATAAGGCGTCGTCTCAACGGATCTCGATGGTGCCCTATTTAACGTGAATGCGGCCGTCTCTAAAGCATAACCCCAAAACGATAGCGGTAAATCAGTAAGAGACATCATAGATCGCACCATATCTAGTAAAGTACGATTACGACGTTCGGACACACCATTATGTTGTGGTGTTCCGGGTGGCGTGAGTAGCGAAACTATTCCGCTTTGTTTCAAATGTAGACCAAACTCGTAACTCAAATATTCTCCTCCACGATCAGATCGTAGAAACTTTATTTTCTTGTTGCGATGATTTTCAACTTCACTCTGAAATTCTTTGAACTTTTCAAATGTTTCAGACTTATGTTTCATCAAGTAGATATACCCATATCTGCTTAAATCATCTGTGAAGGTGAGAAAATAACGATATCCACCACGAGCCTCAACATTCATCGGACCACATACATCTGTATGTATGATTTCCAACAAATCTGTTGCTCTCTCCACAGTACCGGAGAACAGCGTTTTAGTCATCTTGCCCATGAGGCACGGTTCGCAAGTACTAAGTGATTCATAATCAAGTGGTTCCAAAAGTCCATCAATATGGAGTTTCTTCATGCGCTTTACACCGATATGACCTAAACGGCAGTGCCACAAATAAGTTGCACTATCATTATCAACTCTGCATCTTTTGGTTTCAACATTATGAATATGTGTATCACTACTATCGAGATTCATCAAAAATAGACCACTCTTCAAGGGTGCATGACCATAAAAGATATTACTCATATAAATAGAACAACCATTATTCTCTGATTTAAATGAATAACCGTCTCGCATCAAACAAGATCCAGATATAATGTTCATGCTCGCACCAAATAACAATTATTTAGGTCTAAAACTAATCCCGAAGGTAGATGTAGAGGTAGCGTGCCGACCGCGATCACATCGACTTTGGAACCATTTCCTACGCGCATCATCACCTCGTCCTTGGCCAGTGTTCGCTTAATCCGTAGTCCCTGTTTCGAGTTGCAAATATTAGCAACGGAACCAGTATCAAATACCCAGGTGCTACTGCGAGCTCTAGTAAGGTACACATCGATAACATGTATATCACATATACCTTTGTTCACCTTGCCATCCTTCTTATCCGCCAAATACTTGGGGCAGTTCCGCTTCCAGTGACCAGTCTGCTTGCAGTGGAAGCACTCAGTTTCAGGCTTAGGTCCAGACTTGGGTTTCTTCTCCTGAGCAGCAACTTGTTTGCTGTTCTTCTTGAAGTTCCCCTTCTTCTTCCCTTTTCCATTTTTCTTGAAACTGGCGGTCTTATTGACCATCAACACTTGATGCTCCTTCTTGATTTCTACCTCCACAGCCTTTAGCATTGCGAAGAGCTCAGGAATCGTCTTATCCATCCCTTGCATGTTATAGTTCATCACGAAGCTCTTGTAGCTTGGTGGCAGTGATTGAAGAACTCTGTCAATGACACTATCAACAGGAAGATTAACTCCCAGTTGAGTCAAGTGATTATGATACCCAGACATTTTGAGTATATGTTCACTGACAGAACTATTCTCCTCCATCTTGCAGCTATAGAACTTATTAGAGACTTCATATCTCTCAATCCGGGCATTTGCTTGAAATATTAACTTCAACTCCTGGAACATCTCATATGCTCCATGACGTTCAAAACGTCGTTGAAGTCCCGATTCTAAGCCGTAAAGCATGACACACTGAACTATTGAGTAGTCATCAGCTTTGCTCTGCTAGATGTTCATAACATTTGGTGTTGCTCCTGCAGTAGGCCTGGCACCCAGCGGTGCTTCCAGAACGTAATTCTTCTGTGCAGCAATGAGGATAATCCTCAAGTTATGGACCCAGTCCGTGTAATTGCTACCACCATCTTTCAACTTTGCTTTCTCAAGGAACGCATTAAAATTCAACGGAACAACAGCATGGGCCATCTATCTACAATCAAACATAGACAAGCAAAATACTATCAGGTACTAAGTTCATGATAAATTTAAGTTTAATTAATCATATTACTTAAGAACTCCCACTTATAAAGATATCCCTCTAATCTTCTAAGTGATCATGTGATCCAAATCAACTAAACCATAACCGATCATCACGTGAAATGGAGTAGCTTTCAATGGTGAACATCAATATGTTGATCATATCTACTATATGATTCACGCTCGACCTTTCGGTGTTAGTGTTTCGAGGCCATATCTACATATGCTAGGCTCGTCAAGTTTAACCTAAGTATTCTGCGTGTGCAAAAACTGGCTTGCACCCGTTGTAGATGGACGTAGAGCTTATCACACCCGATCATCACGTGGTGTCTGGGCACGACGAACTTTGGCAACGGTGCATACTCAGGGAGAACACTTTTATCTTGAAATTTAGTGAGAGATCATCTTATAATGCTACCGTCAATCAAAGCAAGATAAGATGCATAAAAGATAAACATCACATGCAATCAGTATAAGTGATATGATATGGCCATCATCATCTTGTGCTTGTGATCTCCATCTCCGAAGCACCTTCATGATCACCATTGTCACCGGCTCAACACCTTGATCTCCATTGTAGCATCATTGTCGTCTTGCCAATGTTATGCTTCCACGACTATCGCTGCCGCTTAGTGATAAAGTAAAGCATTACAGGGCGATTGCATTGCATACAATAAAGCGACAACCATATGGCTCCTGCCAGTTGCCGATAACTCGGTTACAAAACATGATCATCTCATACAATAAAATTTAGCATCATGTCTTGACCATATCACATCACAACATGCCCTGCAAAAACAAGTTAGACGTCCTCTACTTTGTTGTTGCAAACTTTACGTGGCTGCTACGGGCTTAGAAAGAACCGTTCTTACCTATGCATCAAAACCACAATGATATTTTGTCAAGTTGGTGCTGTTTTAATCTTCGCAAGGACCGGGCGTAGCCACACTCGGTTCAACTAAAGTTAGAGAAACTGACACCCGTTAGTCACCTGTGTGCATAGCACGGTGGTAAAACCAGTCTCGCGTAAGCGTATGCGTAATGTCGGTTCGGCCCGCTTCATCCAACAATACCGCCGAACCAAAGTATGACATGCTGGTAAGCAGTATGACTTATATCGCCCACAACTCACTTGTGTTCTACTCGTGCATATAACATCAACGCATAAAACCTGGCTCGGATGCCACTGTTGGGGAACGTAGTAATTTCAAAAAAATTCCTACGCACACGCAAGATCATGGCGATGCATAGCAACGAGAGGGAGAGTGATGTCTACGTACCCTCGTAGACCGAAAGCGGAAGCGTTAGCACAACGCGGTTGATGTAGTCGTACGTCTTCACGATCCGACCGATCCAAGTACCGAACGCACGGCACCTCCGAGTTCAGCACACGTTCAACTCGATGACGTCCCGCGAACTCCAATCCAGTAGAGCTTCACGGGAGAGTTCCGTCAGCACGACGGCGTGGTGACGATGATGATGTTCTACCATCGCAGGGCTTCGCCTAAGCACCGCTACAATATGATCGAGGTGGATTATGGTGGAAGGGGGCACCGCACACGGCTAAGAGATCAAGAGATCAATTGTTGTGTCTATGGGGTGCCTCCTGGCCACGTATATAAAGGAGTGGAGGAGGAGGGGGGCCGGCCAGGAGGAGGAGGCGCGCCCAGGGGGGGGGGCAATCCTACTCCAAGTAGGTTTTGCCCCCCTTTCCTATTCCAACTAGGAGAAGGGGGAAGGAGGAGGTGGAGAGAAGGAAGGAGAAGGGGGGCCGCGCCCTCTTCCCTTTCCCAATTCAGATTGGGACAAGGGGGGCTGCGCGCCACCTCCTGCTGCCTCTCGTCTTCCACTACTTTGGGACCATGAGGCCCAATAACCCCCCCCCCCCCCCCCGGGGGGGGGGGGGGGGTCCGGTAACCCCCCGGTACTCCGGTATATATCCGATAACCCCCGGAACCATTCCGATGTCCGAATATAGTCGTCCAATATATCAATCTTCATGTCTCAACCATTTCGAGACTCCTCGTAATGTCCGTGATCACATCCGGGACTCCGAACAACCTTCGGTACATCAAAACTCATAAACTCATAATATAACTGTCATCGAAATGTTAAGCGTGTGGACCCTACGGGTTCGAGAACTATGTAGACATGACTGAGACATGTCTCCGGTCAATAACCAATAGCGGAACCTGGATGCTCATATTGGCTCCCACATATTCTACGAAGATCTTTATCGGTCAGACCGCATAACAACATACGTTGTTCCCTTTGTCATCGGTATGTTACTTGCCCGAGATTCGATCGTCGGTATCTCAATACCTAGTTCAATATCGTTACCGGCAAGTCTCTTTACTCGTTCTGTAATACATCATCCCGCAACTAACTCATTAGTTGCAATGCTTGCAAGGCTTAAGTGATGTGCATTACCGAGAGGGCACAGAGATACCTCTCCGACAATCGGAGTGACAAATCCTAATCTCGAAATACGCGAACCCAACAAGTACCTTCGGAGACACCTGTAGAGCACCTTTATAATCACCCAGTTACGTTGTGACGTTTGGTGGCACACAAAGTGTTCCTCCGGTAAACGGGAGTTGCATAATCTTATAGTCATAGGAACATGTATAAGTCATGAAGAAAGCAATAGCAACAAACTAAACGATCAAGTGCTAAGCTAACGGAATGGGTCAAGTCAATCATATCATTCTCCTAATGATATGATCCCGTTAATCAAATGAAAACTCATGTCTATGGTTAGGAAACATAACCATCTTTGATCAACGAGCTAGTCTAGTAGAGGCATACTAGTGACACTCTATTTGTCTATGTATTCACACATGTATTATGTTTCCGATTAATACAATTCTAGCATGAATAATAAACATTTATCATGATATAAGGAAATAAATAATAACTTTATTATTGCCTCTAGGGCATATTTCCTTCATCTCATCGGTGGCAAAGTAGGTGTGGCACTAGTGGACACGGGTAGTACTGCTACATTTATAGACCTGAAGTTTGCTCTCAGGACAAACTGTAAAATGGTTAATACTCAGGAATATAGAGTGAAAGTAGCAGGAGGAGGCCTGTTAACTTCTGGTGCCCATCTCCCTGAAGCTCCTTTCAGCTTTGACAGGGACAAATATCAGCATACATTCACAGTCTTGGACATACAGGGTTATGACATGGTCATTGGCTGCGACATGCTATACCACCATAGTCCAATTTCACTGGACTACAAGGCTAGAAAAGTCCATTTCACCAAGGATGGTGTACAATATGTTACATATCTTGACTGCAACTACACTGATCATATCAAGATTATCAGTAGTGAGAAATTGGAAAAGCTGAGCAACGAAGGGCTGAGTGGATATGTCCTAAGTCTGCACCTGATATCTCTTGAAAGAGCTGCTAAACAAAAACAGGTCCGTGCAGTTATCCAACCACTACTGGAACAATATGACACATTATTTGCAGAACCCACCTCCTTGCCTCCTCTCAGGGATTGTGATCATGCAATTCCCCTCAAACCAAATGCAGTACCTCCCAATGTGTCAGGCCTTATAGAGTACCTCACCACCAAAAGGAAGAAATGGAGCAACAAGTGAAAACACTATTAGAACAATCACTTATTCAACCTAGTAGCAGTCCCTATGCTGCCCCTGCCTTGCTAGTTAAAAAGAAAGAGGGCTCTTGGAGATTATGTCAGGACTTCAGGAAATTAAATGATCAAACTGTGAAGAACAAGTTCCCAATTCCTGTAATAGAATATCTCATTGATGAATTATCTAGCGCTGTAATCTTTACAAAATTAGATTTGAGATCTGATTATCACCAAATCAGAATGAAACCAGAGGACATCCACAAGACATCCTTTAGCACATATTTTGGGCATTTTGAGTATTTAGTTATGCCATTTGGACTGACAAATTCTTCTGCAACCCTCCAAGCCCTCATGAACCTACTCTTTGGACCATATCTAAGGAAGTTTGTCCTTGTCTTCTTTGATGATATACTAATTTTCAGCAAGACAATGGAAGAGCACATACAACACCTCACTACAGTTTTTGAAATACTCCAAGCTAACCAGCTCTACTTGAAACTCTCCAAGTGCATTTTTGCCTCTGATTCAGTGGAGTACTTGGGCCATGTAATATCTAAACATGGAGTGGCCATGGATCCCAGTAAGATCACTGCAATGAGTAATTGGCCCCAGCCCAGCAACATCACTGAACTAAGAAGTTTCCTTGGACTTTCTGGATATTACATGAGATTTATCAAAGACTATGGTAACATTTGTAGGCCTCTACACGATTTGCTCAAAAAGGATGCCTTTCTGTGGACAGATACACAAACCAAGGCCTTTGAAACACTCAAATACAGCTTAACTCATGCTCCTGTTCTGGCACTTCTAGATTTCTCCCTTCCCTTCATATTGGAGTGTGATGCCTCTGGATCGGCAATCAGAGCTGTCCTCATGTAGAACAAAGGACATATTGAATATTTTAGTAAGACATTGGGCCCTAGAGCCACTGCCCTCTCCACCTATGAAAAAGAAACTATAGCAATTTTGGAATCACTAAGGAAGTGGAGACACTATTTCCTAGGATCTTCTCTGACAATCAGAACAGACCACCAAAGCCTGAAGTTCATTACAGAACAAAGAGTTTCAGAGGGAATTCAACACAAGCTCATGTTGAAGTTACTGGAATTCACATATACAATCGAATACAAAAAAGGGAATACTAATAGGGTAGCAGATGCACTTTCCAGAATCCCTGCTCTGTTTGCCATATCTGCAGCTGTTCCTTCATGGTCCGAGGACATCGAGAAGACATATGTAAATGACACCAGTTGTACAGCTTTCATTACACAACTTACTGCTGGCTCCACCACACTCCCCAACTATTCTTATCAAGCTGGAATGCTCAGATATAAAGGCAGGATTTATATTGGCACTGACCAAGAATTTCGACAGAAGTTATTGACCACATTCCATTCATCTCCAATGGGTGGTCATTCTGGAGTAAGAGCTACTTATCACAGGATTAAAAAGGATATTTTTTTGGCCAAACTTAAAGAAATCTGTGGAAACATTTATCCAACAGTGCCCTATTTGTCAGAGAGCCAAAGGTGAACATTGCCATTACCCGGGACTTCTAGAACCTTTACCAATTCCTGATATGGCATGTAGACATATATCCATGGACTTCGTGGATGGCCTGCCAAAATCACAAGGGAAAGAAGTCATACTAGTTGTGGTTTGCCGACTCACAAAATATGCCCATTTCATTCCTCTTTCCCACCCCTACACAGTCCACTCTGTAGTGCAAGCTTTCATCGACAATATCTTCAAACTCCATGGAATGCCTGTATCGATAGTGACAGACCGAGATACAATATTTACAAGCAATTTCTGGCAGGCCATATTCAAATCTTTACATGTTAGTTTAAAGATGAGTACTGCTCACCACCCACAATCTGATGGGCAAACCGAGCGAGTTAATCAGTGTCTTGAAGCCTATCTCAGAAGCATGACTTTCAATGAACCAAGGAAATGGCTCCCATGGTTATCATTGGCAGAGTGGTGGTATAATACGTCCTACCATACAGCAACAATGTTCACTCCATTCCAGTGCTTATATGGATTTCCTCCACCATTGATCAATGAAGTTTCCATTCCTGGCCCTATTGACACTGAAGCCAAAGAATTTTTGGAAGCAAGAGAGTTCATGCAAACTCAAATCAAACATAATCTGGAGCAAGCTCAAGCTAGAAAGAAGAAGTTTGCATATCTAAAGAGAACCGACAGAAAATTTGAGCAAGGAGACATGGTCTACTTAAAAATGCAGCCATAACGCCTTGTTGCATTTGGCATTCGCACAAGACTGAAATTAGCAACCAAATACTATGGACCATTTCGAATATTACAAATAATTGGTCCTAGTGCATACAAGTTACAATTACCAGCCACAACTCAAATACAAAATGTATTTCATACAAGCTAGCTGAAGAAACATCTTGGTCCTCTCGCAGTTCCAGCACCTGGCCTTTCATTGGTCGATCCGCAAGGCAGAATCAAAGTAGCCCCTACAATGGTGCTTGACACCCGTGCTCTTCCGAGGCCACCACACCTTGTCACCCAATGGCTGGTACAATGGCTGAACATGTCCCCGGATGATGCAACTTGGGAATACGCTGATTTTATCAAGTTCACATTTCCCGACTTCTTCAACCAAACAATCCATTCATGGTTCCCCCAAAACGATCCTAGTGGGCAAGGATCATCTTCAGGAACGGGCAATTGTCAGGACCCCAACACTCTGCATCTCCTATCTGAAGAATTCGACACCTATTCTGAAGAATTCAACACCACGGATGAAGCGACACGTGAAGAGAGGACCAACGCTCAAGATGCATCCGGCTAAAACGAGATCAACGGCCCACATCGTTGGAACCTGAAGAAATAACAGCGACAGCCAGCTCGGCAACAACTCCGCAACCTCGCTGGCTATAACTTTCCCTTCTGCGCAGGGCTTTAGCATCTTTCCGTTTCTCCAAGTTGTAATAGACTAGCTTAGAACCCTAGACTACTTGGTAGATGAGGTAGATCCTCGAATTTGTATCCCGTACCTTTATTTCTTCCGATGATAACCGAAATCGGGGCTAGTTCGAGTACTAGAATTACTCCTCCGTAATTTGTGCCTGTCAAGGAGTCATGTCCTCGCCGTACAGGAGACGGTGGAGCGAGGGGAGGTCGCGGAGGACTGGGGGTACGTGCTAGCGGCGGTGAGCAGTGGCAACGACCAAAACCAGCCGGCGGTGTGGATTGTGATCGGGCTGAGGGGGAGAATGGGGAAGGAGGCGGCTGGGATCGGGGGGAGGCAGGAGGGAGGACGGTTATGCGCCGCCCGGTGTGGGCCCTACCACGGCTTACCTGCAGGGACTACGTATTGGGTATTTATTTTCTTCTGTTTTATATTCATTTTTTGTGTCCTCCTTATGTTTTAGTTTTGTTATAATTTCTAAATATATATTGCAAAAACACTTTACATAAATTTTTAAAAATATTAATCTTGCTTTTGAGAAACATGTATAAAATATGTTTCTGATTTATATGAAAAATTTAAAATGCCAATAGAAAATGTACATGACATTTTAAAAAAATTATACATTGTAGAAAGTTCAAGTAATTAAGAAAAAATGATTCATACACAAAAAATGTACGTTACATCTCACAAGTGGTCAGAAGTTTGATAAATGTGTTCCTTACATTTATCAAAAAATGTTTTAGATGTATACAAAAAGACAAAAAAGTTGACATCAAAACATATTAGAAAGAAATGTTAATCATGTATTAAAAAATGTTTGATGTGTGTAGAAATGTTACTTACATATATGATTTTTTTTTAAATGCTTATGAAAAATTTAGACATGTGTTGAAAAAGAAAAAAAGAAAAAAATCAGTGAAAACGAAAGAAAGAAACCAAAAACCGAGCAAGCAACAAAGAACAAAGAGGAAAAAAATGAACAGAAAAGGAAAAAATTAAGAAAACCAAAGAAAAGGCCAAAAAATACAAAGAAAAAAGAAAAGAAAATCTAGAAAAGAGAACCCATAGAAAACCAGATGAAAACTGGGCTACAAAAAGTAGAAAAAACCAAGAATTAAAACGAGGCCGGGCCGTCCGGCTTTATTGGGCTGGCCAGCTATTGCCCGTCCGTAGGCAGTTCCTTTTAGGAATCTGTACGGGCGGGACATACCCCTGGAGAGCTCCTAGCTGCCGCCTTATGCACCAGCAAACGAACCCAGCGCCCACGCGCCTTGTTTTGCGGCCCGGCCCAAAAACGAGCCGAAGTGCTCGTTCAACGCGCGGCATAATTTGATGTGTGGGCAAGCAATAATTCAGTTTCTTTAAACCATGGTTTTTCTCAGTTTTACCAAAACTATCGAGGTGTTTGGTTGGTGTTCTTATACTGCAGTTTTGACCAACTGTAAGGATGGATAACAGATGAAACTAACTCAACTACACTGAAGGAGCTACATGACCGGACAAAATAGTATGTACTTCCAGCCGGGACAAAGTATTTTTGAGTGTACTGTGTGCTTTCTGATTGATCAGCTAGCTAGCTTTGTCTGATGCGTATGAGTGCAACCCAGCCTGGGCAAAACTCTTTGTGCGTGTATGTGCACCGCTTATAATCAATCGGCTAGCTAGCTAGCCTGCTGCGTACCAACGAACAATCTACTCCATGATCAATCTTTGCTTGAGACATGCGCTACTGACTCGAAACTAACTGGCGAGTGTGCAAGATCGCTACATATAATTAGTGCCATATTCCCATCCACTGTTGCCACCTCTAATCTATATGCCGCCCGTCAGCGTTGTAATCACCAGATGGACTAATGAGAACGGGATATAGTAGGGCTAGAAGAGGGCGTACCTTTTTTCACTCATGGCGAGATTGATTCGCTCATGGCTGCAGCCTGTAGAGGAGGAAAGGACGACTGGCAGGTGACGACGGCCAAAAGAAGAAGGACTCGGGACACTAATTAACAGAACGTAATCCTAATTGAGTCGCCTATTAATTAGGAGATAGAATAAGATTCGCTAATAAGATAACGGAAAGAGGCAAAATAGTAGCGATCGCATGCATCTCATATCTTATCTCAACATGTACAGAAACTTCAAGTGCGCTATCTCCGATGACTTCTCTCGCTTTTGTTTAGAAAAAATAGGTCCGGAGCTCTTTTTCAGAAACTGCGAAAAAAACCAAAGTTTCTAGCATACTGCAGTTTACGAAACTTCTGTTTTTGTTTCATCCAAACATCTCAAAGTATGTAATACCAAAGTTTTTTTAGAAACCACGGTATTTCTAAAAAACTGCAAAAGTACTTTGCAAACAAACGCACCCTTCGTGTTTCTCAACGGGAAAGAACGATCGCATCGTGGTTCACTGGTCGTTGTTGACCGATCCACTGTTGAGCGGTCAACCATTGGCCATTCACTTTTCAGGGGAAAACTCGAAATTTTAGGAAAAGAAGAATAAAAAACAACATGCTCATGGATTTTAAAAAGTTAGCTGATTTTGAAAAGGGGTTATCAAATTTTGAAAAAAGTTCATAAATTTGAAAAAAAGTTCATCAACTTTGAAAAAAATTCAAAAAATTGAAAAAAAGTTCATTAATTTTGAAAAAAGTTATGAAAAATTGAAAAAAGTTCACATAAAATTTGAAAAAGAGTTCATCGCTTTTGGGAAAAGGTTCACAAACTTGAAAAAGTTCATCTGTTTTCAAAAAATTCAAAAAATTGGAAAAGTTCATTGGATTTGATGAAAAGTCTGTCTGATTTGAAAAATAGTTCATCAAATTTGAAAAAAGTTCATCGATTATGAATAAAAAGTTCATGAATTTGATTTTTTTTTATCAAACCCAGGAAGAAGAAAAAAAATAAGAAAAAAAGGAAAAAAAAGAAAAAATGATAAACAAAAACAGAAGAAAAAATGAACGAAGTAATAAATAAAGAGATAAAAAGATGAAAGTAGCACGTCCTGTTTGTTACCGCAGCTTACAGTTAAGCAGGACGTCCCCGGTTCATAGCACTAGCAGACTTTTTTTGCGTTTGGGAAAAACAGAGAAAAAAAGCTAGATGGGCCGGCCCAGCAGAGAGGGGGGTATGCGCCCGTTTTCGACTTGTAATGTAGCGGGCGCAAAGGGTGCCGAATAGGATTTAGCTACCCCTCGCGCCCATCGGCTGGGTGTGGTGGTGGACTACTAGGCCGAAATCACTAATTAAGGAGTATTCGTTGTAAAGAACACTTTACTTTCCCAGGTCGTGACAAGTGGCGCACATGCAGCGCGCCACTTGTTGCAACCTGGGAGTTTTCTTTTTTTTAGATTTGTTTATTCAAAACGCTTTATCTTTTAAACCGTGTGTCCAAATCTCGAACCGTTTTCATCATTGGATTCCTCGCGTCGAGATTTTTAAAACTAGATCCCATGTTAATAGGTTTTGACAAACTTTTTTTTCACAAAAAACCGGACGAAAAAATCAGGCGAAAAAACCAAACCGGGAGCACGGTTTTTTCCCTTTTCGAAAGAGGCACACCCATGCCTCTCGCGAAATCACACCCGTGCCTCTCGTGGAAGCAAAACCGTGACTCTCGTGGAAGAAAAAAAAAAACAAAAAACACGTTTTTTTCCATTTCCGAGAGGCACGGCCGTGACTCTCGTGAAAGCACAACCGTGCCTCTCGCGGAAGCAAAACCGTGACTCTCACGAAAGAAAAAAAAAAGAAAACGCGTATTTTTTCCTTTTCCGAGAGGCACGGCCGTGACTCTCGTGAAAGCACAAGCGTGCCTCTCGCGGAAGCAAAACCGTGACTCTTGCGAAAGAAAAAAAAACAGAAAACGCGTTTTGTTTTCCCTTTCCGAGAGGCATGGTCGTGACTCTCGCGAAAGCACAACCGCGCCTCTCGCGGAAGCAAAACCGTGACTCTCGCGAAAAAAAATAGAAAACACGTTTTTTTTCCGTTTCCGAAAGGCACGGCCATGACTCCGCTAAAGCACAAGCGTGCCTCTCGCGGAAAAAAAACCGTGACTTTTGCAAAAGGAAAAAAAGAAAACACGTTTTTTTCACGCAAAAAATGTTTTTTTCAATTTTTTTTGATCGAAAAGCTAAGGAAGACCAGGAAAAAACCAAAACGTCGAAAAAACAAAAAAAAACCGTTTAAAAAGCCGAAAACTTATGCGGAAAAATAAAAAAACAAAATCCTGAGGGAACGTTCAGAGCACGACATGTGGCGAATGGTTGAGAGCGCACCAAGTGGCGCTGATCGTTGCGAAGCTACCGAAGGAGCGCTCGTTAACTAGTTGCTTCCCTACTAGGCTCCCAAAATGTAAAACAACAGTAGTGCGTGTTCTTTTTGTAGTGTGTTGGTCTGGGCCAGTAATTTTGGTTTTATCAAATGTTTTGTTTTACACCAGAAAGACCGACCTGTGAATGGTTTTTAGATTTCATACCATACCAAAAACCATAAACCATTCCCTAAAAAAAATCATAAACCATAGAAACCAAAAAAGTTAAACTCGGTTTGGCTTTTCTCAGTATGATTTTTCGATTGCGATTTTAAAATGCACAGAGTGATATCTAACTGTCAACAGTTAATATATTTCTTGCAAAAAGAAAACAAGTAACTGAAGCACATCACACACCCTGTTCCTACCTTCTTTATTTATGTATAAGTCGTTCCTCCTATCCGACGTTCAAAATGCTACGACCAGCCTGTCGTGAAACCAAATTTAAGGATGTGTTTTCTGACCGGATCCTTAATCTATATATATTACCGGTATAGTGGTTCATAGTTCAGACACAGTCACCCCCCGGCCTCGCTGCCAGCCAACCAAGCGTAGTTATTCCTGGAAAGGATTGCTAGTAGACCTTTGATTAAGTCTAACTCATTGCTCTGATCTTAGCTTGGCATGGCAGGTATCCGGAGAAAGAAAGATGCTTTTGAGCCGTGTGATACGAGACTCAAACAAGATTCCATTTACCCCCCTCGACCAAGTTACAATCATTCTAGTGCAACCAGACTGGTAACCTAAAGAGAGGATACATGTATGATGGATGTATCATGATCCCTTGAGCCGCATTACAAATATAGGATGTGTTTGTTATACCAAAGGTACCGGTACTAGTAATGGAATCAGGCAGGGGTGGGATCACGTCGTAACAGGAGCATTTGCTCTTTTGTTTGTTTCATGCATGTAAAGGTATCAAGTTACATAACTGTGTTGGATATGCAGTGTAATCAGATTGCGATTAACTAGAGCAATAAACATATCATGGAGAGGGATATGGCTGGTTTACGAGCAGACACGGCTTTCACTTTCATTGAGATTTTGATGAAATCCACTAAATTTCATTAATTTTAGCAAACACTGAAATATTTTTTGTTCTTTTTTTTCGAAAAGGGGGAGTTCCCCGGCCTCTGCATCAGAGTGATGCATACGGCCATCTTATTAACCAAATAAAAGTTCGAACAAGGTTCCAAAGTCTCCAACTGACAGAACAAAAAAAGAAAGCTCACACAGAGCTAAAAAGGCTAGAAACACCAACTAGCCAAGAAAGAAAAGCCACAACCGGCTGGCTAAAGAAAGATAGGTAAACTAATTGCCTATCCTATTACATGACTGCCATCCAAATCGGTTGAAGATATCCCGAGCCACCATCTCCCAGCGGACAGATCCAGTAACCAAATGCTTCCTGGCCTCCGTCAGAGTGAGTGGCGATCACGAACGGATCAGTATGGTGGCTCAGAAAATAACCTGCAAAAAGTGAATATGTGATATTCTGTTAAACACCAAATCATTTCTGCAATTCCAGGTAGTCCACAACAAGGCGCAAACTCCAATATGAATATGTCTCGCTAAGTCTGGCTCAATCCCATTAAGCCATATCCCAAATAACGCATTGACAGAGTTCGGTGGAGTAATCTTAAAAGCAATGTGGACCGTCCGCCATAGAACTTTGGCTAACGGGCAATCAAAAAAGAGGTGTTGAATCGTCTCATCCCGATTACAGAAACTACACCTAGTAGGTCTTGTCCAATTACGCTTTATCAAGTTGTCCTTGGTTAAAATAACTTGTTTATGGACAAACCACATAAACACTTTTATTTTCAAAGGCACTTTAACCTCCCAAACATACTTAGAGGTAGGAATGGATGACGAATTAATAACATCAATATACATTGATTTAACTGTGAAAACTCCAGACCTAGCCAGCTTCCAGCGTAATTCATCGGGTTGTTGAGAAAGCTGAACCTCCATCAGTCTCCTAACTAGACGGAGCTAAGCTTCCCAACGATTGCCCGATAGCGACCGTCTGAACTGAATATTAAGGGGGATAGATTGAAATACCGTTGCAACGAACACCTCACGTCGTTGAACAATACGATATAAAGACGGATATTGAATGGCCAAGGGTGTCTCTCCGAGCCAAGTATCCTCCCAAACACGCACACTAGCACCGTTGCCAATAATGAACTTTGTCCTATTAAAAAAGGACTGTTTGACTTTCATCAGTCCTCTCCAAAAAGGCGAGTCGGTCGGCTTGACTGTAACCTGGGACAAAGTTTTTGTGTGGAGGTATTTGCTATGAAGGATTTGCGCCCACTTTGCATCACTCTCAGAAGACAGTTTCCACAGCCACTTACTAAGAAGACATCTGTTCTTAACTTCAAGATTCTCGATCCCGAGACTCCCTTGGTCTTTCGGTCTACAGATGATATCCCATTTAGCTAGCCGGTACTTTATTTTTAAGTCATCACCCTGCCAAAAGAAACGCGATCGATAGAAGTCCAGTCTTTTCCTGACACCAACTGGGACTTCAAAGAACGATAAGAGAAACATAGGCATACTCGTGAGTACCGAGTTAATCAAAATTAATCGGCCACCGTATGACATGAGCTTGCCCTTCCAGCAACCCAGCTTCTTCTCAAATCGGTCTTCGACGCACTTCCATTCTCGGTTCGTCAGCCTACGATGGTGGATCGGGACACCTAAGTAGGAGAAAGGTAACTCCCCCAACTCGCACCCAAACAATTGCCTATAAGCGTCCTGTTCATCCTTTGCTCTACCAAAGCAGAACAACTCACTCTTATGAAAGTTAATCTTTAACCCGGTCAATTGTTCGAACAGGCATAACACCAGCTTCATATTTCTCGCCTTGGCCAAATCATGCTCCATGAAGATGATTGTATCATCAGCGTACTGCAGGATGGATACACCTCCATCAACAAGATGGGGTACCAAGCCACTTACTTGACCATTCTCCTTAGCCCTCCCTATCAAAATTGCTAACATATCAACCACAATGTTAAACAATATAGGGGACATCGGATCTCCTTGTCTTAGGCCTTTATGTGTCTGGAAGTAACGACCAATATCATCATTCACTTTAATTCCCACACTACCTTTTTGCGTGAATGATTCAACCTGGCGGCGCTAGGCTTCATCAAAACCTTTCATACGCAATGCCTGTTGGAGGAATGGCCATTTGACCTTATCGTACGCTTTCTCGAAATCCAGCTTAAAAATTACTCCATCTAATTTTTTTGAATGGATTTCATGGAGCGTTTCATGAAGGACGACTACCCCTTCAAGGATGTTTCTGTCCGGCATGAAAGCAGTTTGGGACTGTTGCACCACAGAATGCGCAATCTGTGTAAGCCTATTAGTCCTGACCTTTGGTGAAAATTTTGAAACTAACATTGAGAAGGCAGATTGGCCTGAACTGCTCAATTCTCACAGCATCCGTTTTCTTAGGGAGCAGTGTGATAGTTCCAAAGTTCAAGTGAAATAAGTGAAGCTGTCCAGAGAACAGATCATTAAACATAGGAAGCAAATCCCCCTTAATGACGTGCCAGCACTTTTTGTAGAACTCAACCGGAAAACCATCCGGTCCAGGAGCCTTATTATTTTTCATCTGTGTAATAGCATCAAGCACCTCCTTCTCAGTGAACGGGGCAACTAGAATATCATTATCATCAGTCGACAGTTGAGGCACATCCTCAGTCCTGGACTGATCGAGGGACACACAGCTATCCTCCGGTAGTCCAAACAACTGTCTATAATACTCTGTTATATAGGTTTTTGAAGGAAATATGCCCTAGAGGCAATAATAAAGTTATTATTTATTTCCTTATTTCATGATAAATGTTTATTATTCATGCTAGAATTGTATTAACCGGAAACATAATACATGTGTGAATACATAGACAAACAGAGTGTCACTAGTATGCCTCTACTTGACTAGCTCGTTAATCAAAGATGGTTATGTTTCCTAACCATGGACAAAGAGTTGTTATTTGATTAACGGGATCACATCATTAGGTGAATGATCTGATTGACATGACCCATTCCATTAGCTTAGCACCCGATCGTTTAGTATGTTGCTATTGCTTTCTTCATGACTTATACATGTTCCTATGACTATGAGATTATGCAACTCCCGTTTGCCGGAGGAACACTTTGTGTGCTACCAAACGTCACAACGTAACTGGGTGATTATAAAGGTGCTCTACAGGTGTATCCAAAGGTACATGTTGGGTTGGCGTATTTCGAGATTAGGATTTGTCACTCCGATTATCGGAGAGGTATCTCTGGGCCCTCTCGGTAATGCACATCACATAAGCCTTGCAAGCATTGCAACTAATGAGTTAGTTGCGAGATGATGTATTACGGAACGAGTAAAGAGACTTGCCGGTAACGAGATTGAACTAGGTATTGAGATACCGACGATCGAATCTCGGGCAAGTAACATACCGATGACAAAGGGAACAATGTATGTTGTTATGCGGTCTGACCGATAAAGATCTTCGTAGAATATGTGGGAGCCAATATGAGCATCGAGGTTCCGCTATTGGTTATTGACCGGAGACGTGTCTCGGTCATGTCTACATTGTTCTCGAACCCGTAGGGTCCGCACGCTTAAGGTTTTGATGACAGTTATATTATGAGTTTATGAGTTTTGATGTACCGAAGGAGTTCGGAGTCCCGGATGAGATCGGGGAAATGACGAGGAGTCTCGAAATGGTCGAGACGTAAAGATCGATATATTGGACGACTATATTCGGACATCGGAAAGGTTCCGAGTGGTTCGGGTATTTTTCGGAGTACCGGGGAGTTACGGGAATACGGGGGAGAAGTATTGGGCCTTATTGGGCCATACGGGAAAGAGAGAGGGGCTGCCTAGGGCAGGCCGCGCGCCCCCCAAGGCCTAGTTCGAATTGGACTAGGGGGAGGGGTTGCGCCCCCTCCTTCCTTCCCTTCTCCCTTCCCCTTCCTTGTCTCCTACTCCTACTACATGGAAGGACTCCTAGTTGGACTAGGAAAGGGGGAATCCTACTCCCGGTGGGAGTAGGACTCCCCTAGGGCACGCCATAGAGAGGGCCGGCCCTCCCCTCCTCCACTCCTTTATATACGGGGGCAGGGGGCACCCCATGGACACACAAGTTGATCTTCGTGATCGTTCCTTAGCCGTGTGCGGTGTCCCCCTCCACCATATTCCACCTCGGTCATATTGTAGCGGTGCTTAGGCGAAGCCCTGCGACGGTAAAACATCAAGATCGTCACCACGCCGTCGTGCTGACGGAACTCCTCCCCGACGCTTTGCTGGATCGGAGCCCGGGGATCGTCATCGAGATGAACGTGTGCCAAGAACTCGGAGGTGCCGGAGTAACGGTGCTTGGATCGGTTGGACCGGGAAGACGTACGACTACTTCCTCTACGTTGCATCAACGCTTCCGCTTCGGTCTACGAGGGTACGTAGACAACACTCTCCCATCTCGTTGCTATGCATCACCATGATCTTGCGTGTGCGTAGGATTTTATGGTATCAGAGCCAGGTTTTTATGGTTTGATGTTATATGCACGAGTAGAACACAAGTGAGTTGTGGGCGATATAAGTCATACTGCTTACCAGCATGTCATACTTTGGTTCGGCGGTATTGTTGGATGAAGCGGCTCGGACCGACATTACGCGTACGCTTATGCGAGACTGGTTCTATCGCCGTGCTTTGCACACAGGTGGCCAGCGGGTGTCAGTTTCTCCAACTTTAGTTGAACCGAGTGTGGCTACGCCCGGTCCTTGCGAAGGTTAAAACAACACCAACTTGACAAACTATCGTTGTGGTTTTTGATGCGTAGGTAAGAACGGTTCTTGCTAAGCCCGTAGCAGCCACGTAAAACTTGCAACAACAAAGTAGAGGACGTCTAACTTGTTTTTGCAGGGCATGTTGTGATGTGATATGGTCAAGACGTGATGAGATATAAGTTGTTGTATGAGATGATCATGTTTTGTTGAAGTTATCAGCAACTGGCAAAATCCTTATGGTTGTCTCTCTATTGCATAAGATGCAAGCGTCCAATAATTGCTTTACTTTATCGCTATGCGATAGCAATTGTTGCAAGAGCAATTGTTGGCGAGACGACCACGTGACGACACATTGATATAGATCAAGATGATGGAGATCATGGTGTCATGCCGGTGACGATATAGATCATGACAGTACTTTGGAGATGGAGATCAAAGAAGCAAGATGATGATGGCCATATCATGTCACATATTTTGATTGCATATGATGTTTATCTTTTATACATCTTATTTTTGCTTAGTTTGACGGTAGCATTTTAATATGATCTCTCACTAATTATCAAGAAGTGTTCTCCCTGAGTATGCACCATTGCGAAAGTTCTTCGTGCTGACACACCACGTGATGATCGGGTGTGATAGGCTCTATGTTCAAATACAACAGGTGCAAAACAGTTGCACACGTGGAATACTCAGGTTATACTTGACGAGCCAAGCATATACAGATATGGCCTCGGAACACGAAGACCGAAAGGTCGAGTGTGAATCATATAGTAGATATGATCAACATAGTGATGTTCACCAATGAAACTGCTCCATCTCACGTGATGATCGGACATGGTTTAGTTGATTTGGATCATGTGATCACTTAAAGGATTAGAGGGATGTCTATCTAAGTGGGAGTTCTTAAGTAATATGATTAATTGAACTTAAATTTATCATGAACTTAGTCCTGGTAGTATTTTGCAATTTATGTTGTAGATCAATAGCTCGCGTTATTGCTTTCATATGTTTATTTTGATATGTTCCTAGAGAAAAATTGTGTTGAAAGATGTTAGTAGCAATGATGCGGATTGGATCCGTGATCTGAGGTTTATCCTCATTGCTGCACAGAGGAATTATGTGCTTGATGCACCGCTAGGTGATAGACCTATTGCAGGAGCAGATGCTGACGTTATGAACGTTTGGCTAGCTAAATATGATGACTACTTGATAGTTTAGTGCACCATGCTTAACGGCTTAGAATCGGGACTTCAAAGACGTTTTGAACGTCATGGACCATATGAGATGTTCCAGGAGTTGAAGTTAATATTTCAAGCAAATACCCGAGTTGAGAGATATGAAGTCTCCAACAAGTTCTATAGCTAAAAGATGGAGGAGAATCGCTCAACTAGTGAGCATGTGCTCAGATTGTCTAGGTACTACAATCGCTTGAATCAAGTGGGAGTTAATCTTTCAGATAAGATAGTGATTGACAGAATTCTCTAGTCACCATCACCAAGTTAGTAGAACTTCGTGATGAACTATAGTATGCAAGGGATGACGAAAACGAATCCCGAGCTTTTTCATGATGATGAAATCGATGAAGGTAGAAATCAAGAAAGAGCATCAAGTGTTGATGGTTGACAAGATCACTAGTTTCAAGAAAAGGGCAAAGGGAAGAAGGGAAACTTCAAGAAGAACGGCAAGCAAGTTGCTGCTCAAGTGAAGAAGCCCAAGTCTGGCCCTAAGCCTGAGACTAAGTGCTTCTACTGCAAAGGGACTGGTCACTGGAAGCGGAACTGCCCCAAGTATTTTGCGGATAAGAAGGATGGCAAAGTGAACAAAAGTATATTTGATATACATGTTATTGATGTGTACTTTACTAGTGTTTATAGCAACCCCTCAGTATTTGATACTGGATCAGTTGCTAAGAGTAGTAACTTGAAACAGGAGTTGCAGAATAATCAGAGACTAGTTAAGGGTGAAGTGACGATGTGTGTTGGAAGTAGTTCCAAGATTGATATGATCATCATCGCACACTCCCCTATACTTTCGGGATTAGTGTTGAACCTAAATAAGTGTTATTTGGTTTTTGCGTTGAGCATGAATATGATTTGATCATGTTTATTGCAATACGGTTATTCCTTAAAGTCAGAGAATAATTGTTGTTCTGTTTACATGAATAAAACCTTCGATGGTCATACACCCAATGAAACAAGTTCATTGGATCTCGATCGCAGTGATACACATATTCATAATATTGAAACCAAAAGATGCGAAGTTAATAATGATAGTGCAACTTATTTGTGGCACTGCCGTTTAGGTCATATTGGTGTAAAGTGCATGAAGAAACTCCATGCTGATGGGATTTTGGAATCACTTGATTATGAATCACTTGGTGCTTGCGAACCATGCCTTATGGGCAAGATGACTAAAGACTCCGTTCTCCAGAACAATGGAGCGAGCAACTGACTTATTGGAAATAATACATACTGATGTATGCAATCCGATGAGTGTTGAAGCTCACGGCGGGTATCGTTATTTTCTGACCTTCACATATGATTTGAGCAGATATGGGTATATCTGCTTGATGAAACATAAGTCTGAAACATTTGAAAAGTTTAAAGAATTTCAGAGTGAAGTGGAAAATCATCGTGACAAGAAAATAAAAGTTTCTACGATATGATCGCAGAGGTAAAATATTTGAGTTACGAGTTTGGTCTTCAATTAAAACAATGTGAAATAGTTTCACTACTCACGCCACCTGGAACACCATAGTGTAATGGTGTGTCCGAACGTCATAACCGTACTTTATTAGATATAGTGCGATCTATGATGTCTCTTACCGATCTACCACTATCGTTTTGGGGTTATGCATTAGAGACAGCTGCATTCACGTTAAAGTGGGCACCATCTAAATCCGTTGAGACGACACCGTGTGAACTATGGTTTGGCAAGAAACCTAAGCTGTCGTTTCTTAAAATTTGGAGTTGCGATGCTTATGTGAAAAAGTTTCATCTCGATAAGCTCAAACTCAAATCGGAGAAATATGTCTTCATAGGATACCCAAAGGAGACAGTTGGGTACACCTTCTATCATAGATCCGAAGGCAAGACATTCATTGCTAAGAATGGATCCTTTCTAGAGAAGGAGTTTCTCTCGAAAGAAATGAGTGGGAGGAAAGTAGAACTTGATAAGGTAATTGTACCTTCTCCCTTATTGGAAAGTAGTTCATCACAGAAATCTGTTCCTGTGACTACTACACCAATTAGTGAGGAAGCTAATGATGATGATCATGTAACTTCAGATCAAGTTACTACCGAATCTCGTAGGTAAACCAGAGTGAGATCCACACCAGAGTGGTACGGTAATCTTGTTCTGGAAGTTATGTTACTAGACCATGACGAACCTACGAACTATGAGGAAGCGATGATGAGCCCAGATTCCGCAAAATGGCTTGAGGCCATAAATCTGAGATGGGATCCATGTATGAGAACAAAGTATTGACTTTGGTTGACTTGCCCAATGATCGACAAGCCATAGAAAATAAATGGATCTTCAAGAGGAAGACGGACGCTGATAGTAGTGTTACTATCTACAAAGCTAGAATTGTCGCAAAAGGTTTTCGACAAGTTCAAGGTGTTGACTACGATGAGAGTTTCTCACTCGTATCTATGCTTAAATCTGTCCGAATCATGTTAGCAATTGCCGCATTTTATGAAATCTGGCAAATGGATAACAAAACTGCAATCCTTAATGGATTTCTTAAAGAAGAGTTGTATATGATGCAACCAGAAGTTTTTGTCAATCCTAAAGGTGTTAACAAAATGTGCAAACTCCAGCGATCCATCTATGGACTGGTGTAAGCATCTCGGAGTTGGAATATACGCTTTGATAAGTTGATCAAAGCATATAGTTTTATACAGACTTGCGGTGAAGCCTGTATTTACAAGAAAGTGAGTGGGAGCACTACAACATTTCTGATAAGTATATGTGAATGACATATTGTTGATCGGAAATAATGTAGAATTATTCTGCAAAGGAGTTTTTCAAAGAAAGACCTCGGTGAAGTTGCTTACATATTGAGCATCAAGATCTATAGAGATAGATCAAGACGCTTGATAAGTTTTTTCAATAAATACATACCTTGACAAGATTTTGAAGTAGTTCAAAATGGAACAGTCAAAGAAAGAGTTTCTTGCCTATGTTACAAGGTGTGAAATTGAGTTAGACTCAAAGCCCGACCATGGCAGAAGATAGAAAGAGAATGAATGTCATTCCCTATGCCTTGGTCATAGGTTCTATAAAGTATGTCATGCTGTATACCAGATCTATTGTATGCCCTACCACTGAGCTTGGCAAGGGAGTACGATAGTGATCTAGGAGTAGATCACTGGACAGCGGTCAAAATTATCCTTAGTGGAATAAGGATATGTTTCTCGATTATGGAAGTGAAAAAAGATTCATCGTAAAGGGTTACGCCGATGCAAGTTTTGACACTAATCTAGATGACTCTAAGTCTCGGTCTAGATACATATTGAAAGTGGGAGCAATTAGCTAGAGTAGCTCCATGCAGAGCATTGTTGACATAGAAATTTGCAAAATACATGCGGATCTGAATGTGGCAGACCCGTTGACTAAGATTCTCTCACAAGCAAAACATGATCACACCTTAGTACTCTTTGGGTGTTAATCACATAGCAATGTGAACTAGATTACTGAATCTAGTAAACCCTTTGGGTGTTGGTCACATGGCGATGTGAACTATGGGTGTTAATCACATGATGATGTGAACTATCGATGTTAATCACATGGTGATGTGATCTAGATTATTGACTCTAGTGCAAGTGGGAGACTGAAGGAAATATGCCCTAGAGGCAATAATAAAGTTATTATTTATTTCCTTATTTCATGATAAATGTTTATTATTCATGCTAGAATTGTATTAACCGGAAACATAATACATGTGTGAATACATAGACAAACAGAGTGTCACTAGTATGCCTCTACTTGACTAGCTCGTTAATCAAAGATGGTTATGTTTCCTAACCATGGACAAAGAGTTGTTATTTGATTAAGGGATCACATCATTAGGTGAATGATCTGATTGACATGACCCATTCCATTAGCTTAGCACCCGATCATTTAGTATGTTGCTATTGCTTTCTTCATGACTTATACATGTTCCTACGACTATGAGATTATGCAACTACTGTTTGCCGGAGGAACACTTTGTGTGCTACCAAACGTCACAACGTAACTGGGTGATTATAAAGGTGCTCTACAGGTGTCTCCAAAGGTACATGTTGGGTTGGCGTATTTCGAGATTAGGATTTGTCACTCCGATTGTCGGAGAGGTATCTCTGGGCCCTCTCGGTAATGCACATCACATAAGCCTTGCAAGCATTGCAACTAATGAGTTAGTTGCGAGATGATGTATTACGGAACGAGTAAAGAGACTTGCCGGTAACGAGATTGAACTAGGTATTGAGATACCGACGATCGAATCTCGGGCAAGTAACATACCGATGACAAAGGGAACAACGTATGTTGTTATGCGGTCTGACCGATAAAGATCTTCGTAGAATATGTGGGAGCCAATATGAGCATCGAGGTTCCGCTATTGGTTATTGACCGGAGACGTGTCTCGGTCATGTCTACATTGTTCTCGAACCCGTAGGGTCCGCACGCTTAAGGTTTCGATGACAGTTATATTATGAGTTTATGAGTTTTGATGTACCGAAGGAGTTTGGAGTCCTGGATGAGATCGGGGACATGACGAGGAGTCTCGAAATGGTCGAGATGTAAAGATCGATATATTGGACGACTATATTCGGACATCGGAAAGGTTCCGAGTGGTTCGGGTATTTTTCGGAGTACCGGGGAGTTACGGGAATACGGGGGAGAAGTATTGGGCCTTATTGGGCCATACGGGAAAGAGAGAGGGGCTGCCTAGGGCAGGCCGCGCCCCCCCAAGGCCTAGTCCGAATTGGACTAGGGGGAGGGGTTGCGCCCCCTCCTTCCTTCCATTCTCCCTTCCCCTTCCTTGTCTCCTACTCCTACTACATGGAAGGACTCCTAGTTGGACTAGGAAAGGGGGAATCCAACTCCCGGTGGGAGTAGGACTCCCCTAGGGCGCGCCATAGAGAGGGCCGGCCCTCCCCTCCTCCACTCCTTTATATACGGGGCAGGGGGCACCCCATGGACACACAAGTTGATCTTCGTGATCGTTCCTTAGCCGTGTGCGGTGCCCCCCTCCACCATATTCCACCTCGGTCATATTGTAGCGGTGCTTAGGCGAAGCCCTGCGACGGTAAAACATCAAGATCGTCACCACGCCGTCGTGCTGACAGAACTCCTCCCCGACGCTTTGCTGGATCGGAGCCCGGGGATCGTCATCGAGCTGAACGTGTGCCAAGAACTCGGAGGTGCCGGAGTAACGGTGCTTGGATCGGTTGGACCGGGAAGACGTACGACTACTTCCTCTACGTTGCATCAATGCTTCCGCTTCGGTCTACGAGGGTACGTAGACAACACTCTCCCATCTCGTTGCTATGCATCACCATGATCTTGCGTGTGCGTAGGATTTTTTTTTTTGAGATTACTACGTTCTCCAACAGTTTTGAGGTTGTCTTGTCCTAAAATAGTGCCCTCATCTTGTTCAATTTGAAAGATCCTCTTCTTTCTGTGCTTACCATTAGCAATCAAGTGAAAGAATTGAGTATTTGCGTCCCCTTGGACCACTCTGCGGACCTTAGCCCGCAACGCCCACTTCAGTTCTTCTTCGCCGAGAAGTTCTTTCAACCTCTTCTCCGCCTCAGATTTAACCTGAAGCTCAGCAGGCAACAAAATCGTGGATTCGGCCTTTATGTCTAGTGCCTGTATAAGAGAAAGGAGCCTGTCCTTTTCAATCTTATACACTCCGCTAAGGTGCTTAGCCCAACCCCGTAAGAAACTTCTCAAATTCCTAATCTTATTCTGCCAGCGCTCGACCGAAGTCCTCCCTCCTACACCCTTAGCCCATTCCCTGGCAATCAGGTCCAAGAATCCTTCGCGTTCGAACTAGGCCATCTCAAAAGAGAAGGTGTTTTTGTTCCCCACATGGCTCGGCTCACCAGAATCCACGAGCAAGGGTGTATGATCGGAAATGCCCCGCGAGAGAGCTTGTACCGTTACAAGAGGGAACTTCTGTTCCCACTCCACACTCGCGAGAACTCGATCAAGCTTTTCATAAGTTGGGTTTGGCAAAGCATTATCCCAGGTAAACTTTCTACCAGAAAGCTCTATCTCTCTTAGATCCAAGCTTTCAATAATGGTATTAAACATAAACGACTACCTGCCGTCAAAGTTATCATTGTTTTTATCCTCTCTCCTCCTAATGATATTGAAATCACCCCCAACTAAAATTGGAAGCTGCTCTGACCCACAGATTCGAACAAGGTCCGCCAGAAACTCCGGTTTAAGCTCGGGCTATGCGGCACCATAAACTGCCACCAAAGCCCAGTTGAAACCATCTACTTTAGACCTGACTCGAAACTTAACCGCGAAGTCGCCCATCACTACACTTTGGACTTCAAGCGAATCGCATCTCACACCCAGCAAGATACCACCCGATCTTCCTCGCGGGGGAAGACAATGCCAATCGAAATCAACACCACCCACAAGAGAGGAAAGAAACTGGGGCGCAAAGTTAGCTCGACCAGTTTCCGAAAGAGAAACAAAATCTAAACGTTGCTCCAAAGATGCCTCAGCCAGAAACCTTCTTTTAGCCAAGTCCTTCAGACCTCTGCTATTCCAGAAGATTCCTTTCATCGATCATCATAGAATTTTTTGGTGGTTCGAATCCTAGCACTCCTATGTACTACAGAATCGGGAGAAATCTTCCGTTTGCACTTGCGCTTTGGTTTACTAGGTTCAGTTTCCCGGTCCTCATAACCGGGTTCAACGGTACTAACAACAGCATCATCTATGGGCACATCATCATCCTCAGACTCATGGTTGGATGGTGCTAGATCCACACACATATTATCCAGCACCCTGACCCCTAACGCATCAATCTCATCATCATTCATGGGTTTTACCGCTGTGAGATTACGAATTGTCTCTAAGGCACGCTCCGCCTCCAAATCTCAAAGATCATTCACTGACTTTGAAATCTCACTATCCGTAGTCCCTAGTGAAACTCCTAATTGGTTTGCATTATTTATAATGTCCTCATTAGAAAAATGCAATAAAGAATTAGATATGTTGACGGACATACCAGTAGAGATCGCAGTATCATGAAGCTTGGCCGCCCTCATAGCGCACCTCTGCTGCATGTCATCCACCTCCGGGAGCTCCTGAATGCGAGCACTCATCCGTCTCCCCGCCGAGATAGGGCCAGGGATCCTGCCAAAATAAATGACCTCCTCCCTAGTAAAACCTCGCGTTGAATCCCTCAAAGGGTCAACCAAGGTCACTGGAGTAGGCGGCTGGGGGCTCCCATGCGTCTTGGATAAGTGGCCCACACAGAGGCCCTGAGTCGCGGGCGAGTCGGGAGAGAGAAGGGCGTGGGCCGCCTGCCCTAGCCCTCCTCCCGTCCCACCCCTCGGCGCCGAGTGGCGCGCCGGCGTCGTCGGAGAGGCGGTCCTCCTGACCGCCGCAGAAGAAGGAGGAGTCAGGGCCACCTGCCCCAAACCCCCTCCCCCCAGCGCCATAGAAGGCGCGGACGCCGTCACCGCCACCGGGGACGAGATAGCCGAGGCCACCTGCGTCGGACCACCTGTCGCAGCACCCGCCGATGCCTCCAAGACTGGCATCACCGGCGACGGTGTAGGGATGGGAGTTGTCGAGGCCACCTGCCCCGACTCCCCTCCCCCAAGCCCCAACTCGGGCGTAGACATCATCTCTGGAACCTCGACCACATGTGAAGCAGGGGGAGTAGAAGCAACCACAGGCTCAACGTCCCCAACTCCAACCAAAGTCCTCGGCGACGATGCCGTCACCATAAGTCCAGGCAAGGACCCGCCAGCTCCCTCAAACTCCAACAAAGGGAGCGTATGCTCGAACACATCATTAGAATCCACCCTGTCGCTCCAAAGTCTGGGAGGGGCAGAGGCTGGCTCAAAGGACCCAAACCTAAGTGAAGTCATAGGCACCTATGGTGAAGGTGCCGGCTCAACTACGGACCCAACCCCGGGCAACTGAGCAATAGGGCCAGAACCGTTAGTCCCCTCCCTCAAGGACTCATCAGTCGGTGTCCCCCTGGCACCCGCACTGTTGTCACCCTCGTGCATATCCATGTGATTCCCATTAATGGCCTCAGCAAACAGATCAGTGTCCTCAAACTCAATCTCGAGCGGGAAAACCTCTCCCCTATAAGTCTAGTTGACCTTATCCGATACAAACTCAACATCCAGAACGCTCACTAGAAGCCGGGCCACTCCATGAGCTCGGGTAAATGCCATATCTACTTTTTCCGTCTTCCCAACCATAATACCCATGCTGGCCACAACACGAACATCCTGCAACGGTTTGGAAGGGGCTCCCAAAAACCTCAACCAGACCTACGTAAGTGGTTTGCCCTTAGGCTCCACCTTCTTCCACTGGTGAAACTCCAGGATGCACTTAGTGCCAGGCACTCTACACAGACCGAAGCTCAGCAGTCTCTGCAAATCATCCACAGTGGGGAAATCCACCCTAAAGACATTGTCCTCGAGAGCAACCAACTCCCATTGGAATTCACCCGGTGCCAGCTCCTGAAGCCTCCGCACAATCTGAGCCTCAGTCACCTCACCCTGGGTCGCTTTCACAACCCCGGTGGTCAAGCTCTGTGTCTCCTCCGGAATCTCTCTCGCTACTGTTGTTCTCTGGAACCATCCACAAATGTCAATGCTGGAAAAATCCACATGATTGCTGCTGTTGTCGTCCACCCGTGCGCGTAGCTGGCTGTCTCAGCCGCCTTGGCAGATGGTCCATAAGCATCGGTAGCGCGCGTACTAATCGCGTCATCGCAGAGGGATTTGGGACGGAGTTTTGAGCTGGTTGTTGTGCAATGCACCAATCGGTGGGACGAGGGAAGTCAATGTACATGTATACTAGTATGTGTAAGTCGTTCCTCCTAACCGACGTTCAAAGTGCTACGACCAGCGTGCCGTGAAACCAAGTTTAAGGATGTGTTTTCCGACCGGATCCTTAATCTATATATCACCGGTATAGTGGTTCATAGTTCAGACACAGTTCCCCAGCCTTGCTGCCGAGCGTAGTATACCAAGTGTGGTACAGGATTGTCAGTAGACCTCTGACTAAGTCTAGCTCATTGCTCTGATCTTATCTTGGCATGGCAGGTATCCGGAGAAATAAATATGCTTTTGAGCCGTGTGATACGAGAATCAAGCAAGATTCCATTTACTCCCCTCGACGAAGTTATAATCATTCTAGTGCAACCGGAATGGTAACCTCAAGAGAGGATACATGTATGATGTGTCCTGATCCCTTGAGCCACATTACAAATATAGGATGTGTTTGGTATACCAAAGGTAACGGGACTGGTAATGGAATCAGGCAGGGGTGGGATCACGGCGTAACAGGAGCATTTGCTCTTTTGTTTGTTTCATGCATGTAAAGGTATCAAGTTACATAACTGTGTTGGATATGCAGTGTAATCAGATTGCGATTAACTAGAGCAATAAACATATCATGGAGAGGGATATGGCTGGTTTACGAGCAGACACGGCTTTCACTTTCATTGAGATTTTGATGAAATCCACTGAATTTCATTAATTTTAGCAAACACTGAAATATTTATGTCTCAGCAAAAATATTTCGGCAATTTCAGTAGTACAGAGGAATTCAAACATTTTCTAGAAAATAAAAAAATTAATTGAATTCAAGTGAATTTTTCGTATCCTTCAGTGAAAGAAAAACCGAAATCACTAGGTTTCACTTAACTTCGGTGATTTTGGTTGGTGCTGATTTTTTTTTGAAACTGAAATTGGAAACAGTGCGAGCAGATTCCAAAGGGACAAGAAGGGGTCATCCTCCGGTCCATCCTTGTCGGCGTCGTCGGGCTTCCTCTCTGAGACTCAGGCCGTGGAGGGATCTTCGGCAGCTAACGGGGTGGGAGGTGGTACCACTAACCGGCGGCTACAAAAGCGGATGGGATCGGGGCGACCTTAGGAGCGGCACTGGACGAGGCGAGGATCGTGTGGGAGGCTAAGGAGAAAGTGTGAGGCTCGGTTCAGCTCGAGCACAGGTGTGACGGGAATGTAAAATACGACGCTGCATTACCAAACGCGTGTAACATTTTGGGATCACGCTGGAATTGGATGACGGGAAAAAAGTCATCCAACCAAACACTACCATAGTGTGTGACTATAGGAACAAATCGATTTATTTGGCTTACTCTATTTGCAAAATTTAATGCACACACATATTCAACAGTTTCCATTATACAGTACTGGTAATATCTTAAACCATGGATTCTAATACTTTCACTTAAAAATGTACTATTGCATCTTTCACTTGCATATTTAATCACAAATAGGACGAAGATGATGCCTTACTACACTCTAGCCTCCATCCACCTCTGGACATTCATGTTCCACCTACACAATTTCTTATACTTCCCAATTACATCTTACTTTTGGTATCATGTTGAACCTGACATTTTTTTTTGAACAACAGGAAGAGCACATGCCAAGAAGGCCAAATGAAACAGTTGGTGTTCAAGAAGGCCACATGAAACAGATGGTGTTCGGCTTAAAAGAAGTCTAATCGAGTTAATTCAAATTTGACATGACATGATCAATCGACAAACCTTTATCTAGACACAAACTAACTTCTTCTCTCAGATATCTAGGTCGACTCTGTCAAGAATCCTTACATCTCATGAGATTTACTTTTCATGTATTTTACTTTATCATGTGTGTGCAATGTGTTTGACAAAATATCTATGCTTGATATGATGGAGTAAATGATTGCAGCATTTCAGTTAGATATTGATGCTTGACAGGCTTTAATCATTACACTTTTTGTTTGTTCAGAAAATTGAGAATTTAAGAATAAGGTGACACTGAGATTAACATGTACATGCTTCTTCTTAAATTCTTTGGCAAGTTTTGCATTATTAATAAATGGATCTTTTAAAGGACTAGCTAGCGATTTTTTTTGCAAAGTATTTTTTGTGTGGTAATCTGCTAAAATATGTTTGTTCTTACAATATGCATGCAAGCTTCCCCTGCGATATCATGCTTTGCTTTCTTGGACTCTACATGCATTCTGGATGTACAATTTGTTATCAATTTGGAAGTACTTGATAGCATACAAACAATGTGGTGTGTTTATTAAATTGATATAGTTTACAACCAGCTCTTTGTTTTTGTCAACATGTACCAGATTGGGTTACCTATACAGGAATAGAAGTACGCTCATGTTTTACAATGTGTATGTTATCTGTCAAGTTTTCTTTTGCTCTACGATTCTACTGGCACATGCACACATATGGACACCCATACTGGCATGTAAACTTACAAAACATGAAGCATCCAAGATCACATTGTACAAGATGTTGACGCGAGAGTACCGTGCCAAAATCATGGCGGAGTTCCACGGCGCAGAAGCCAAACTATCATTGCGGTATGCCAACCTTCGAGCTCTTCATAGCCGAGCTCGTAGTAGGGGGAGGTGGACGAGGAGGGCGGTCCATGGCACTGGCGGTCCATGAGCAGGATGCACACCGTAGAGGAGGAGGAGGCGATACTCATTGATGACTTGATGTTGCAGCTGACGGAGTAGATCACCTCTTCTCCATTTTTTTAGAAAAGGAGGATGACCCCCAGCCTCTGCATCTGGGAGATGCATGCAGCCATTTTATTGATTATTCTCGAGGACCTTACAAAGTAGTACAACAATATGCCTGAATCCGCCATCTTGGCAACATCTGCCGCTACTCCTAGACATATGATGAAAGGGGTGCAAGCTGGGTGAAAGATCGTGGATGTCGCCTAGAGGGGGGGGGGGGTGAATAGGCGTTTTAAAATAATTACGGTTTAGGTTTGAACAAATGCGGAATAAACCTAGTGGTTAATTTGCCAAGCACAAAACCTAAAATAACTAGGCTCACCTATGTGCACCAACAACTTATGCTAAGAAAGATAAGCAACTATGTGAAAGCAAGATATATGACAAGAAACAATATGGCTATCACAAAGTAAAGTGCATAAGTAAAGGGCTCGGGTAAGAGATAACCGAGGCACGAGGAGACGACGATGTATCCCGAAGTTCACACCCTTGCGGATGCTAATCTCCGTTTGAAGCGGTGTGGAGGCACAATGCTCCCCAAGAAGCCACTAGGGCCACCGTAATCTCCTCACGCTCTCGCACAATGCAAGATGCCGTGATTCCACTAAGGGAGCCTTGAAGGCGGTCACCGAACCCGTACAAATGGCAACCCTTGGGGGCGGTCACCGAACCCGTACACTTTGGCAACCCTTGGGGGCGGTCACCGGTACCTGTCAAATTGCTCGGGCGATCTCCACAACCTAATTGGAGACCCCGACGCTTGCCCGGAGCTTTGCACCACAATGATTGAGCTCCGAACACCAACAACCATCTAGGGCGCCCAAGCACCCAAGAGGAACAAGCTCAAGGGTACCAAGCACCCAAGAGTAATAAGCTTCTCAACTTGTAACTTCCACGTATCACGTGGAGAACTCAAACCGATGCACCAAATGCAATGGCAAGGGCACAGGGAGTGCCCAAGTCCTTCTCTCTCAAATCCCACCGAAGCAACTAATGCTAGGGAGGAAAATGAGAGGAAGAACAAGAAAGAGAACACCAAGAACTCCAAGATCTAGATCCAAGGGGTTCCCCTCACATAGAGGAGAAAGTGATTGGAGGAAATGTGGATCTAGATCTCCTCTCTCTTTTCCCTCTAAAACTAGCAAGAATCCATATAGGGATTGAGAGTTAGCAAGCTCGAAGAAGGTCAACAATGGGGGAAGAACACGAGCTCAAAGGATTAGGTTCAATGGGGAAGAAGACCCCCTTTTATAGGGCCTCCCGAATCCAACCGTTATGTGCTCAGCCCGCACACAAGCGGTACTACCGCTCAGGCAGAAGAAACAGGGAAAAGGAGCAACAAAACATGAACCTTGGGGCGGTAGTACCGTAGGAGACAGCGGTACTACCGCTGGGTTAGGCGGTACTACCGCACCCTTCGGCGGTACTGCCGCACAGAACGAAGGGGAAAGGGAAAGAGGGAACCGGGCGGTACTACCGCGGAGGAAGGGCGGTACTGCCGCTAAGGAGCGGTACTGCCGCACTACTGCTGCAGCGAGGTACCGCACAATCCGACACAGAAAAAGACCCCTCGAATCGACGCGGTAGGGACCTGGTAAGCCAACGGTAGTACTGCTGAGGAGTCACCGCCGGTACTACCGCTGCGGAGCGGTACTACCGCTTATGACTCCTCAGCGGTACTACCGCTGGGTACCACGGTACTACCGCTGGACCCTGACAAAAACCACACTCAAGAAAACCAGAACTGCCATAACTTCTGCATATGAGCTCCGAATTGAGCAAACTCAAGCTTGTTGGATATAGTAAGAAGAGGCAGGGGAGGTATGCCTAACAAAAAGAGGAGTGAAACCTCCAACCGAGAAGAATCGGCAAAACCTCCAACATCGAAAACATCATAGAAGATGCAAGCGAACTCCGTTTTCAATGAACTCAAGCTTGTCAACAAGATGACCGTAAGCTCTAAGACTCACAAAGAGAACCAAATAAGAACCAAGAAAGATGATGCAAGGATGCAATGGTTTGAGCTCTCAGCGAACGATACGATCAAGCTACTCATCAAGAGCCCCCCTTGATAGTACGGCAATCGATCCTATAACCCGGTCTCCCAACTACCATCATGAGACCGGTAAAATACAAAACCTATCAAGGGCAAACCTTTGCCTTGCACATGGTCCACTTGAGCTAGATGATGACGATCTTGACTCCCTCAAGTCGGACCACCTTTCTTGATTGGATTGACTCGATGAAGACTAGTTGATTGCTCCCCCATACTCCACTATGGGTGAGCCACTCTTCTGCACATCTTCACAAGTCCATTGTCACCACAAAGGACGACAAGCTTCAAGCATTTGATCTCTTCGTGATGCTCCACTTGAACTTGCACACCGCAACCTTTCTTGATTGTGTTGACTTGATGAAGACTAGTTGATTGCTCCCCCATACTCCACTATGGGTGAGCCACTCTTCCGCACATCTTCACAAGTCCATTGTCACCACAAAGGACGGCAAGCTTCAAGCATTTGATCTCTTCGTGATGCTCCACTTGAACTTGCACACCGCAACCTAACCCCACAAAGAACCCTCACGAAGACCATGGGTTAGTACACAAAGCGTAATTGACAATGCTTACCATACCATGGGATCACTTGATCCCTCTCGGTACATCCTCTACGCTTTGTGGGTTGGTCAACTTGATTCACTCTTTGACTTAGTCTTGATCAACCTCTCACAAGACCACTCTTTAGGTAATTCCTTGAATAGCACCTTGGTCGACACAAACTCTCCTTGAAACCAACACATGTCCTCCAAGAAAAGCCTATGGAAAAAACCTTCAAATATAACTCAAGGCAACCATTAGTCCATAGAGATTGTCATCAATTACCAAAACCAAACATGGGGGCACCACATGTTCTTTCACTGGGCCAAATACCCAGACCTCTCACCTAAGACTAACATCTAAAGTCGGAGGCCCCGACCGAGCCACATACCGGGTTCGGGGCACAATCCGATCCGACGCACTCACATGTGTCGTCGTCGCCATCTCCCACCGGTCCATCTATAGAGCAGATTGAGGTGCCAACCTTGGCAGTTACCTCCGCCATTGACGCCACCATGATGCCAAACGACTACCACCATCTATGCTAGTCCATCTCCAAGCAGAAGGAACGCTACCACAGGACGAAGAGCGGTGGAGAATAGGTGAAACGTCGTACACATTGCCGCCGCCAAACACCTCAACACACCGCAAAGCGCCCACCATGCTTCCGGGAACCCCAGGCGACGCCTTCAAGAAGGAGCGCGACGAGGGTACGACGCCGTTGCCCGCAAGGGGAACTAGAGCTTTCGCCCAAAGGAAGATCACAGTGAAGAGATGGGAGAGGACCTCGATAAGGCCTCCAAGAAGGGGACAGACGCCCAACAAAGGCGCCGCCATTGTCGTGGCCTCCGCCGACGGCCAAGGGTTTCCCCCGGTCCCGCCCCATCCCATCCACCCGGCCAAAGACCTGGCCAGGGGAGCGCACGCAGCCGGAGAAGGCGTTGGACTTCATCGAAGCAGGCACGCCGGGTGACGGGGCACCCCGACCCACTATAGTAGATGTCCACCAAGACCTCGCTGCTCACACGGCCGAAGTCGCGGACCACCAGCACCCACGGCCGTCGCCCGCCGAAGAGGCAACGCCGTCCACACCGCCCGAGGCCGCCGCCCCGACATCCACCCACCGCACACATCCCGTCGAGACATGGAGAACGACCCACACCGCCGCCACCAGGGAGCACCACACCACGAACACCCTAGCCGGGCAGGACGAGGCAAGGCCATGCCGGCCAGATCTGGGCGGATCCGGCAAACCCCGGCCCACCAGCCGCCAGATCGAAGTATGGCCCCGATCCCAGAGCCAAGGCAGCCGGATCTGATGGGCGGAGCCGTCCCCGGCGAGGAGGCGTGGGGCGACAACGCCGGCGGCAGCCGCCGCAGAGGGCCGGCCTCAGCGGCCACCAGGGAGCAGGGAAAGCGGGCGGCGGCGCCCGATGCAGGGTGGGGGACTCTCCAGAGGTCGAGGCGGGTGCATGGGGAAGCCCCCGCCGCCGCCTACCACCGCGCGGGCAAGCCCGATGACGGCTGCCAGTGGCGGGGGGGGGGGGGGGGGAGGAGAAGGGGAGGCGGGGGACCGGCGGCGCCTAGGGTTTCGCCCCCGAGTCGCCCGAGAGCGGACGACGCAAAGATAAGTCGATCACCTCTTCTCCATGCCGGAGGGGGAGGAGTAATTTAAAATCCACTTAGAAGTCACTAATGCATGTTGCATGATAGAGGACTCTCCTGCATACTCAGACATTGAATCAGGGATTTGGTTCTTCGTCTCAGGAATCTCGTGCGAGCATCTCACTTCCACTCGCTGGTGCCTGTGGATGGCCTTGTCAGAAGCGGCCACGTAGCAGCTAAGATCTGATGTTGGGAATGCGCCAACGGCATTTGGTTGCACAATCTGGTTGGGCCTGTGTGCTAGTGTGCGTGCGGGGTGCAGTTGAGTGGATTTTAAGCCGTATAGAACACTGAAATCTAGTCACCATACTGTCCCGTGTATTCTTCTTCCCTAAGTCTGCTCGGTTGTATCCTCCTCACGTCCGGCGATAGCCGATGGCAACAAGGCCCTTAAAGAACTTTTCTCTCCGCTATGCATCTCCACTGCTATGAAGAATGAACACGAAACTTTGGTACTTGGACCTATTATCTCCTCGTGAGATGCCTCGGGTCTCCAGTTGAAAATCCATCGCGCCATACTACCCCCTGCTATGGCCGTATGCATCTTTCTGATGGAGAGGCCGGGGAATTCCCCCTTTTCGAAAAAAATACTACCCCCTGCTATTTTGGCTTAGGAAAGTTTGAAGCAAGGAACAAGTTTGCATTCACCTCTGCATGAATTCGGCTAGGCCTTACATGCAAGCTAGACGCTTACCGAGATTTGACCAGTTCTGAATTAAAGGTTTTGAAGTCTTCCCTGAAAATTTGGCCTACTAAAATTTCATACTTATAATTTACAAGATGTGTGTAGCGCTGCATCCTCTCGACAACCGCTTATTCAATCTTTGAGCACCCCTGAGAATATGTATTATTCTTCTTTCAAAAGGTAAATCAAAATCTCCAGGCATCTGCATATGTACATAGGCTGTAGGAGTTTTCCTTGTCACATGAGGATAAGTGCCATCATAAGATTAGCCATTCATCATAACCCTACCAGAAGTCACTTTTTGCCCCGTACAGCTGCAGCTACAGTGCTACACATAAACTAGAAATTTGGTGATGAGTGAAATGATATCAATCAAATGAGTGTTTGTGCAATTTTTCCCTGTACTACTGCAGCTGTCCATTTTACTCTGTCTTCCTACCTTCTCTACACATAAGGATGCAAGTGTGGGTCACGCTAGGCCCAAAAACACAATGAATTAGTTTGGAATACACTAGCAACCTCAAACTTTCCTAATCAAGGATCCGAGTGCTTGAAAGCTAGAAGCGGGCCTGATTGGGTGCCGCTTTGCATCCCTATACATATCCATTTTAGCCTCATCTCATTATTACTCGTCTTATGGATTCATCTTCAAATAACCATCACTGTTTATTTACTACACCATTTACTATCACTCTTCATCTATTTCTCTCTAATACCATGAGTCCAGTTTTAGTGTGTGATGTAATCTCTATACAAGGTAAGTTTGGAGTACCCAGACACCTCAGCTGCTTGTCCTACCAAAAGAAATGAACTGGCCGGAAATGTGGGCTGTAAAGCCTATTCATCCCCAAGAAGAAACCCAACTGTCTTGTATTCTCCCCTGCTCTGTATTCAGCTACCCTTTCTTTAACCCAATCAATTATTAGTCCCTTCAATTTTAACTTGCTCCTATTTATTTACACACCTAGTCTTGTCTTCTTTATTTGTCCAATCCATTCTTCTTGGTCATCCTTGGAAATGCCAAATACTAAATGTTGGCAGCGCAAGTTTGAGTTCACACACAAACACCTCAGTCGCTTGAGAAACTAGAGAAAGGGGGTGGGGGAGGGTATAGCTTAGAAAGATTGTCAATGGGACCTCCACGATATATAGATGAGGAGAATTAGTTTACTTTTTCTAGCGCTCTGATTGGCATGAGAGGTATCAGGACAGGTAAAGGCGCGAATGTGGAACGACCTGCTAAAACAAAAACATATTACATTTTATATCCTTTGCTATGATGCACAAGGTGTCTTTATATCTGATACATGATCAACTTCACCTGGTTCGCTGGAGCTAAGCTCTTATGTTCCTAGCGATAGATCATTGACAAGACAACGCATAATACACACTGGACTGTCCTCGATATGAACCCTCTGGTGCACATCACGAAGTCTTTGATGCCTCAACCGCCCTCTCACTACATTCTGATCCTAAGAATCGATGTGAAGATATTTAGTCTAGATTATTAGTGGCATAGGCAGGGAACTTTGAGACTCTCTTGTTCGTCTCGTCACGCTTCTCCGACAGTTGTCATGTGTACCAGTAGTGTCACCCTCTAGCCATGTATACATCTTTCACACTGTCGGGGCACACTAACCTTGCTCTCAGCGAGCTGATGGCATGGTCAGTCGTCGATGCCCACCCCTGGTTCAGCTTTCTGCAATCCATGTGTGTATTATTCATAGTTCTAGCAATACACAACTTGTTAACTTTAAAAAGATAATATTCTCTGCAGTTACACAATTAATCTGACCGTTTTCTGTCATTAGATCAACACACGATCTGTAGAATCCAGCTTGGCATGTATCTTCTTCGTGAATGTAATGCACCTCATAGTTCTTACAGTTGGCCTTTTCTTGAAGACAAGTTTGCTATGTTTCTTCGTGCAACCTTTCGTATGCCCTTGGCGTCTGCCGTTGTCATGCACAACTAAATTTTAGCACCGACATTTTCCCTGAAATGCTTTAGCCTTCTGTACTGTTTGCAAGCCTTTTTATTCTACAAAAAGAGATAATGTAGAAGTAGTACGAATCCCAGAATATATATGTATTAGCAGGGGAGGAGCTAGCATGATTCATCGGTATGTGGCATATATTGAATATTTTTTTGCCATTTGTTTACTATATATGTCGATGAATGCACATCATATACCATGTATTGTAGTTTTTTTACATTACATGTATAGAAATCACGCAAACCCAAAACACAGAAATAACGAGCAGTCGTACTCCAATGGTACTCTCTCCGGACCTTTTTACTTCCCATATAAGATCTATCTGATGTTAAACTTCGTAAAGTTTGACCAACTTTAAAGAAAATATATATCAATATCCACAATGCGAAATCAATATCATTAGATGTGTCATGAATTTTATTTTTATATTATATAACTTTAATATTGTAGATGCTGATATTGTATCGTATATGGTCAAACTTTAGAAAGTTTGACTTCAGACAATTCTTATATGCAGAGTAAAACGAACCGGAGTAAAACGAGGGGCCGTACTCCACATGGTATATGCTATATGGAGCGGGCGTGGCGCCCTCTAGAATAGTGGTTGAGATAAGCTGACTTAGGATTTGTTGATCTTATAGTCGCTGGCATGTGGGGCCGCGAACCACATGGCCCACATGTCAATGATGTTAAGCAGCCAATCTGAGCCCCTACCCTAGCGGCATCCAATCTGAAATGCATCAATCTTTCGTATCGGCCGAAAATCCAGGCGTTGCATCAGTCACACACATCGACCGATCGTCATGTGGACCTTGCGTGACTGTTCTTGCCTCTATTCTTTGTCCTTTCTCGTGGGTCGTCCTCATCCGCTCCCTTTTCTTCTTGTTCCACCTTCACGAGGAACACATCGCCCGTATTCACCCCCGATCTTCACCATTGCACGGTGAAGCTCGCCATCATCGGCGCACACCTTGACCACACGTTGATTGTGAAGGAAATATGCCCTAGAGGCAATAATAAAGTTGTTATTTATATTTCCTTATATCATGATAAATGTTTATTATTCATGCTATAATTGTATTAACCGAAAACTTAGTACAAACAAAATGTCACTAGTATGCCTCTATTTGACTAGCTCATTGAATCAATGATGGCTATGTTTCCTAACCATAGACATGAGTTGTCATTTGATTAACGGGATCACATCATTAGAGAATGATGTGATTGACTTGACCCATCCGTTAGCTTAGCACAATGCTCGTTTAGTTTGTTGCTATTGCTTTCTCCATAACTTATACATGTTTCTATGACTATGAGATCATGCAACTCCCGAATACCGGAGGAACACTTAGTGTTCTATCAAACGTCACAACGTAACTGGGTGACTATAAAGATGGTCTACAGGTGTCTCCGATGGTGTTTGTTGAGTTGGCATAGATCGAGATTAGGATTTGTCACTCCGAGTATCGAAGAGGTATCTCTGGGTCCTCTTGGTAATGCACACCACTATAAGCCTTGCAAGCAATGTGACTAATGAGTTAGTTACGGGATGATGCATTACGGAACGAGTAAAGAGACTTGTCGGTAACGAGATTGAACTAGGTATTGAGATACCAACGATCGAATCTCGGGCAAGTAACATACCGATGACAAAGGGAACAACATATATCGTTATGCGGTTTGACCGATAAAGATCTTCGTAGAATATGTGGAAGCCAATATGAACATCCAGGTTCCCCTATTGGTTATTGATCGGAGACGTGTCTCGGTCATGTCTACATAGTTCTCGAACCCGTAGGGTCCGCACACTTAACGTTCGGTGACGATCGGTATTATGAGTTTATGTGTTTTGATGTAACGAAGGTAGTTCGGAGTCCTGGATGTGATCACGGACATGACAAGGAGTCTCGAAATGGTCGAGACATAAAGATTGATATATTGGATGACTATATTCGGACATCGAATGAGTTCCGAGGGTCACTGGATAATTATTGGAGTGCTGGGGGGTTATCAGAACCCCCGAGGGGACTAATGGGCCAACATGGGCCTTAGTGGAGAGAGAGAGAGAGAGGCCGGCCAAGGCAGGGCCGCGCGCTCCTCCCCCTCTAGTCCGAATTGGACTAGGGAAGGGCCCCCCCTTTAGTCCTACTCCCACTAGGAGGAGGACTCCTCCTCTCCTGGCGCGCCTCTAGGGCCGGCCGGCCTCCCCCCTTGCTCCTTTATATATGGGGGCAGGGGGCATCCTAGGACACACAAGTTGATCATTGATCCCTTAGCCGTGTGCGGTGCCCCCTCCACCATAATCCACCTCGGTCATATCGTCGTAGTGCTTAGGCGAAGCCCTGCGCCGGTAGCTTCATCATCACCGTCATCACGCTGTCGTGCTGACGAAACTCTCCCTCGATACTCAGCTGGATCAAGAGTTTGTGGGACGTCACCGAGCCGAACGTGTGCAGATCGCGGAGGTGCCGTACTTTCGGTACTAGGATCGGTTGGATCGTGAAGACGTACGACTACATCAACTGCGTTACCATAACGCTTCCACTTACAGTCTACGAGGGTATGTGGACAACACTCTTCTCCTCTCATTGCTATGCATCACCATGATAGATCTTGCGTGTGCGTAGGAAAATTTTGAAATTACTGCGTTCCCCTACAGTGGCATCCGAGCTAGGTTTATGCGTAGATATTATATGCACGAGTAGAACACAAAGGAGTTGTGGCGTGGGTATATACATATTGCTTGCCGTCACTAGTTGATTCTTGTTTCGGCGGTATTGTTGGATGAAGCGGCCCAGGCCGACATTACGCGTACGCTTACACGAGACTGGTTCTATCGACGTGCTTCGCACACAGGTGGTTGGTGAGTGTCAGTTTCTCCAACTTTAGTTGAATCGGATTTAATGAACAGAGTTCTTTCTGAAGATCAAAAAGCAATCACTATACTGTGTTGTGGTTTTTGATGCATAGGTAAGAACGGTTCTTGCTCAGCCCGTAGCAGCCACGTAAAACTTGCAACAACAAAGTAGAGGACGTCTAACTTGTTTTTGCAAGGCATGTTGTGATGTGATATCGTCAAGACATGATGCTAAATTTTATTGTATGAGATGATCATGTTTTGTAACACAGTTATCGGCAACAGGCAGGAGCCATATGGTTGTCGCTTTATTGTATGAAATGCAATCGCCATGTAATTGTTTTACTTTATCACTAAGCGCTAGCGATAGTCGTAGAAGCAATAGTTGGCGAGACGACAACGATGCTTTGATGGAGATCAAGGTGTCAAGCCGGTGATGATGGTGATCATGAAGGTGCTTTGGAGATGGAGATGAAAGGCACAAGATGATGATGGCCATATCATATCACTTATATTGATTGCATGTGATCTTTATCCTTTATGCATCTTATTTTTCTTAGTTCGGCGGTAGCATTATAAGTTTCAAGGTATAAATGTTCTCCCTGGGTATGCACCGTTGCTACAGTTCGTCGTGCCGAGACACCACACGATGATGGGGGGTGATAAGCTCTACGTTCACATACAACGGGTGCAAGCCAGTTTTGCACACGCAGAATACTCAGATTAAACTTGACGAACCTAGCATATGCAGGTATGGCATCGGAACACTGAGACTGAAAGGGCGAGCGTGAATCATATAGTAGATATGATCAACATAGTGATGTTCACCATTGAAAACTACTCCATCTCACGTGATGATCGGACATGGTTTAGTTGATATGGATCACGTGATCACTTAGATGATTAGAGAGATGTTTATCTAAGTGGGAGTTCTTAAGTAATTTGATTAATTGAACTTTAATTTATCATGAACTTAGTACTTGATAGTATTTTGCATGTCTATGTTGTTGTAAATAGATGGCTCGTCCTGTTGTTCCGTTGAATTTTAATGTGTTCCTAGAGAAAGCTAAGTTGAAATATGATGGTAGCAACTACACGGACTGGGTCCGTAACTTGAGGATTATCCTCATTGCTGCACAGAAGAATTATGTCCTAAAAGCACCGCTAGGTGACAAACCCGTTGTAGGAGCAACGCTAGATGTTATGAACACCTGACAGAGCAAAGTTCATGACTACTCGATAGTTCAGTGTGCCATGCTTTACGGTTTAGAACCGGGACTTCAACGACGTTTCGAACATCATGGAGCATATGAGATGTTCCAGGAGTTGAAGTTAATATTTCAAGCAAATGCCCGGATTGAGAGATATGAAGTCTCCAATAAGATCTGCAGTTGCAAAATGGAGGAGAATAGTTTTGTCAGTGAACATATACTCAGAATGTATGGGTACCACAACCACTTGACTCAGCTGGGAGTTAATCTTCCTAATGATAGTGTCATTGACAGAGTTCTTCAATCACTGCCACCAAGCTACAAGAGCTTCGTGATGAACTATAATATGCAAGGGATGGATAAGACTATTCCCGAGCTCTTCGCAATGCTAAAGGCTGCGGAGGTAGAAATTCAGAAGGAGCATCAAGTGTTGATGGTCAAGAAGACCACCAGTTTCAAGAAAAAGGGTAAAGGAAAGAAGGGGAACTTCAAGAAGAACAACAAGCCAGTTGCTGCTCAAGTGAAGAAACCCAAGTCTGGACCTAAGCCTGAAACTGAGTGCTTCTACTGCAAAGGGACTGGTCACTGGAAGCGGAACTGCCCCAAGTATTTGGCGGAGAAGAAGGATGACAAAGTGAAAGGTATATTTGATATACATGTTATTGATGTGTACCTTACTAATGCTCGTAGTAGCACCTGAGTATTTGATACTGGTGCTGTTGCTAATATTTGCAACTCGAAATAGGGGCTACTGATTAAGCGAATATTGGCTAAGGACGAGGTGACGATGCACGTAGGAAATGGTTCCAAAGTCGATGTGATTGCCGTCGGCACGCTACCTCTACATCTACCTTCGGGATTAGTTTTAGACCTAAATAATTGTTATTTGGTTCCAGCATTAAGCATGGACATTATATCTGGATCTTGTTTGATGCGAGACGGTTATTCATTTAAATCAGAGAATAATGGTTGTTCTATTTATATGAGTAATATCTTTTATGGTCATGCACCCTTGATGAGTGGTCTATTTTTACTAAATCTTGGTAGTAGTGATACACATGTTCATAGTATTGAAGCCAAAAGATGCAGAGTTGATAATGATAGTGCAACTTATTTGTGGCACTACCGTTTGGGTCATATTGGTGTAAAGCACATGAAGAAACTCCATTCTGATGGACTTCTGGAATCACTTGATTATTAATCACTTGGTACTTGTGAACCTTGCCTCATGGGCAAGATGACTAAAGCTCTGTTCTCCGAAACAATGGAGCGAGCAACAGAGTTATTGGAAATCATACATACTGATGTATGTGGTCCAATGAACATTGAGGCTCACGGCGGATATCGTTATTTTCTCACCTTCACAGATGATTTGAGCAGACATGGGTATATTTACTTAATGAAACATAAGTTTGAAACATTTGAAAAGTTCAAAAAATTTCAGAATGAAGTGGAAAATCATCGTAACAAGAAAATAAAGTTTCTACGATCTAATCGTGAAGGAGAATATTTGAGTTACGAGTTTGGTCTTCATTTGAAACAATGCAGAATAGTTTTGCAACTCACGCCACCCGGAAGACCATAGCGTAATGGTGTGTCCCAACGTCATAATCGTACTTTACTTGATATGGTGCGATCTATGATGTCTCTCACTGCTTTACCGCTATCGTTTTGGGGTTATGCTTTAGAGACAGCTGCATTCACATTAAATAGGGCACCATCTAAATCCGTTGAGATGACACCTTATGAACCGTGGTTTGGCAAGAAACCCAAGTTGTCGTTTCTTAAAGTTTGGGGCTGCGATGCTTATGTGAAGAAACTTCAACCTGATAAGCTCGAACCCAAATCGGAGAAATATGTCTTCATAGGATACCCAAAGGAGACTGTTGGTACACCTTCTATCACGTATCCGAAGGCAAGATATTCGTTGCTAAGAATGGATCCTTTTTAGAGAAGGAGTTTCTCTCGAAAGAAGTGAGTGGGAGGAAAGTAGAACTTATGAGGTAATTGTACCTGCTCCCTGATTGGAAAGTAGTTCATCACTAAAATCAGTTCCAGTGATTCCTACACCAGTAAGTGAGGAAGCTAATGATGATGATCATGAAACTTCCGATCAAGTTACTACCGAACCTCGTAGGTCAACCAGAGTAAGATCCGCACCAGAGTGGCACGGTAATCCTATTCTGGAGGTCATGTTACTTGACCATGATGAACCTACGAACTATGAGGAAGCGATGATGAGCCCAGATTCCACAAAATGGCTTGAGGCTATGAAATCTGAGATGGGATCCATGTATGAGAACAAAGTGTGGACTTTGGTTGACTTGCCCGTTGATCGACAAGCCATAGAGAATAAATGGATTTTCAAGAAGAAGACTGACGCTGACGGTAATTTTACTGTCTACAAAGCTCGACTTGTTGCGAAAGGTTTTTGACAAGTTCAAGGAGTTGACTACGATGAGACCTTCTCACCCGTAGCGATGCTTAAGTCCATCCGAATCATGTTAGCAATTGCCGCATTTTATGATTATGAAATTTGGCAAATGAATGTCAAAACTGCATTCCTTAATGGATATCTTAAAGAAGAGTTGTATATGATGCAACCAGAAGGTTTTGTCGACCCAAAAGGTGATAACAAAGTGTGCAAGCTCCAGCGATCCATTTATGGACTGGTGCAAGCCTCTTGGAGTTGGAATATACGCTTTGATAGTGTGATCAAAGCATATGGTTTTATACAGACTTTTCGAGAAGCCTGTATTTACAAGAAAGTGAGTGGGAGCTATGTAGCATTTCTGATATTATATGTAGATGACATATTGTTGATCGGAAATGATACTGAATTTCTGAATAGCATAAAAGGATACTTGAATAAGAATTTTTCAATGAAAGACCTCGGTGAAGCTGCTTATATATTGGGCATCAAGATCTATAGAGATAGATCAAGACGCTTAATTGGACTTTCACAAAGCACATACCTTGATAAAGTTTTGAAGAAGTTCAAAATAGATCAGGCAAAGAAAGGGTTCTTGCCTGTGTTACAAGGTGTGAACTTCAGTTAGACTCAATGCCCGACCACTATAGAAGATAGAGAGAAAATGAAAGTCATTCCCTATGCTTCAACCATAGGTTCTATCATGTATGCAATGTTGTGTACCAGACCTATTGTGTGCCTTACTATTAGTTTAGCAGGGAGGTACCAAAGTAATCCAGGAGTGGATCACTGGACAGCGGTCAAGAACATCCTGAAATACCTGAAAAGGACTAAGGATATGTTTCTCGTATATGGAGGTGACTGCTACCTCTTGAGCACTTGCGTTGGTTTTCCCTTGAAGAGAAAAGGGTGGTGCAGCAAAGTAGCGTAAGTATTTCCCTTGGTTTTTGAGAACGAAGGTATCAATCCAGTAGGAGGCCACACACGATTCCCTCGCACCTACACAAACAAATAAATCCTCGCAACCAACGCGATAAGGGGTTGTCAATCCCTACACGGTCACTTACGAGAGTGAGATCTGATAGATATGATAAGATAATATCTTTGGTATTTTTATGATAAAGATGCAAAGTAAAATAAAAGGCAATAAAAATAACTAAGTATAGGAAGATTAATATGATGGAAGATAGACCCAGGGGCCATTGGTTTCACTAGTGGCTTCTCTCGAGAGCGTAAGTATTTACGGTGGGAGAACAAATTACTGTTGAGCAATTGACAGTGAGCATAGTTATGAGATATCTAGGTATGATCATGTATATAGGCATCACGTCCGAGACAAGTAGACCGACTCCTGCCTGCATCTACTACTATTACTCCACACATCGACCGCTATCCAGCATGCATCTAGAGTATTAAGTTCAAGAGAACAGAGTAACGCTTTAAGCAAGATGACATGATGTAGAGGGATAAACTCATGCAATATGAAATAAATCCCATCTTGTTATCCTCGATGGCAATAATACAATACGTGCCTTGCTGCCCCTACTGTCACTGGGAAAGGACACCGCAAGATTGAACCCAAAGCTAAGCACTTCTCCCATTGCAAGAAATATCAATCTAGTAGGCCAAACCAAACTGATAATTCGAAGAGACTTGCAAAGATAACCAATCATACATAAAAGAATTCAGAGAAGATTCAAATATTGTTCATAGATAAACTTGATCATAAACCCACAATTCATCGGTCTCAACAAACACACCGCAAAAGAAGATTACATCGAATAGATCTCCACAAGAGAGGGGGAGAACTTTGTATTGAGATCCAAAAAGAGAGAAGAAGCCATCTAGCTAATAACTATGGACCCGTAGGTCTGAGGTAAACTACTCACACTTCATCGGAGAGGCTATGGTGTTGATGTAGAAGCCCTCCATGATCGATGCCCCCTCCGGCGGAGCTCCGAAACAGGCCCCAAGATGGGATCTCGTGGATACAGAAAGTTACAGCGGTGGAATTAGGGTTTTGACTCCGTATCTGGTAGTTTGGGGGTACGTAGGTATATATAAGAGGAAGGAGTACGTCGGTGGAGCAACAGGGGGCCCACGAGGGTGGAGGGCGCGCTTGGGGGGGGGGGGGTAGGCGCGCCCTCCTCCCTCTTGGCCTCCTGGTTGATGTCTTGACGTAGGGTCCAAGTCCTCTGGATCATGTTCGTTCCGAAAATCACGTTCCCGAAGGTTTCATTCCGTTTGGACTCCGTTTGATATTCTTTTTCTGCGAAACCCTAAAATAGACAAAAAGCAGCAATTCTGGGCTGGGCCTCCTATTAATAGGTTAGTCCCAAAAATAATATAAAAGTGTATAATAAAGCCCAATAGTGTCCAAAACAAAATATAACATAGCATGGAACAATAAAAAATTATAGATATGTTGGATACGTATCAAGCATCCCCAAGCTTAATTCCTGCTCGTCCTCGAGTAGGTAAATGATGAAAATAGAATTTTTGATGTGGAATGCTACGTGGCATAATTTCAATGTAATTCTCTTAATTGTGGTATGAATATTCAGATCCGAAAGATTCAAGACAAAAGTTTAATATTGACATAGAAATAATAATACTTCAAGCATACTAACTAAGCAATTATGTCTCTTCAAAATAACATGGCCAAAGAAAGTTATCCCTACAAAATCATATAGTCTGGCTATGCTCCATCTTCACCACACAAAGTATTCAAATCATGCACAACCCCGATGAGAAGCCAAGCAATTGTTTCATACTTTTAATGTTCTCAAACTTTTTCAATCTTCACGCAATACATGAGCGTGAGCCATGGACATAGCACTATAGGTGGAATAGAATGGTGGTTGTGGAGAAGACAAAAAGGGAGAAGATAGTCTCACATCAACTAGGCGTATCAACGGGCCATGGAGATGCCCATCAATAGATATCAATGTGAGTGAGTAGGGATTGCCATGCAACGGATGCACTAGAGCTATAAGTATATGAAATATCAACAAAAAAGAAACTAAGTGGGTGTGCATCCAACTTGCTTGCTCACGAAGACCAAAGGCATTTTGAGGAAGCCCATCGTTGGAATATACGAGCCAAGTTCTATAATGAAAAATTCCCACTAGTATATGAAAGTGATAACATAGGAGACTCTCTATTATGAAGATCATGGTGCTACTTTGAAGCACAAGTGTGGAAAAAGGATAGTAGTATTGCCCCCTTTTTTTGGGCCTTCTCTTTTTTGGCCTTTCTCTTTTTTTTATTTGGGACAATACTCTATGAATGATGATCATCACACTTCTATTTATTTACAACTCAATGATTACAACTCGATACTAGAACAAAGTATGACTCTATATGAATGCCTCCGGGGGTGTACCGGGATAACAATGATGCATGAGTGACTTATATGAAAGAATTATGAACGGTGGCTTTGCCACAACTAAAATGTCAACTACACGATCATGCAAAGCAATATGAAAATGATGGAGCGTGTCATGATAAACGGAACGGTGGAAAGTTGCATGGCAATATATCTCGGAATGGCTATGGAAATGCCATGATAGGTAGGTATGGTGGCTGTTTTGAGGAAGGTATATGGTGGGTGTATGATACCGGCGAAAGGTGCGCGGTATTAGAGAGGCTAGCAATGGTGGAAGGGTGAGAGTGCGTATAATCCATGGACTCAACATTAGTCATAAAGAACTCACATACTTATTGCAAAAATCTATTAGTTATCGAAGCAAAGTACTACGCGCATGCTCCTAGGGGGATAGATTGGTAGGAAAAGACCATCGCTCGTCCCCGACAGCCACTCATAAGGAGGACAATCAATAAATACATCATGCTCCGGCTTCTTAACGTAACGGTTCACCATACGTGCATGCTATGGGAATCACAAACTTCAACACAAGCATTTCTCAAATTCACAACTACTCAACTAGCACGACTCTAATATCACCATCTCCATATCTCAAAACAATTATCAAGTTTCAAACTTCTCATAGTATTCAACACACTCATAAGAAAATTTTATTTAGTAATCTTGAATGCCTAAAATAATTAAAGAAAATTACCATGCTGTTTTGTAGAAGTCTCAAAATAATCTAAGTGAAGCATGAGAGAACAATGGTTTCTATAAAACAAATCTACCACCGTGCTCTAAAAGATATAAGTGAAGCACTAGAGAAAAAACTATATAACTCAAAAGATATAAGTGAAGCACATAGAGTATTCTAATAATTTCTGAATCATGTGTCTCTCTCTCAAAAAGGTGTGTGCAGCAAGGATGATTGTGGAAAACTAACAAATAAAGACTCAAATAATACAAGACACTCCAAGCAAAACACATATCATGTGGTAAATAAAAATATAGCTCCAAGTAAAGTTACCGATAGAAGTAGACGAAAGAGGGGATGCCTTCCGGGGAATCCCCAAGCTTTAGATTTTAGGTGTCCTTAGATTATCTTGGGGGTGCTGTGGGCATCCCCAAGCTTAGGCTCTTTCCACTCCTTGTTCCATAATCCATCAAATCTTTACCCAAAACTTGAAAACTTCACAACATAAAACTTAAAGTAGAAAATCTCGTGAGCTCCGTTAGCGAAAGAAAACAAAACACCACTTCAAGGTACTGTAATTAAATCATTCTTTATTTATATTGGTGTTAAACCTACTGTATTTCAACTTCTCTATGGTTTATAAACTATTTTACTAGCCATAGATTCATTAAAATAAGCAAACAACACACGAAAAACAGAATCTGTAAAAAACAGAACAGTCTGTCGTAATCTGTAGCTAACACAAGATATGGAACCCCAAAAATTCTAAAATAAATTCCTGGACGTGAGGAATTTACCTATTAATCATCTGCAAAAAGAATCAACTAAATATCACTTTCCAAATAAAAATGGAAGCACTTCTCGTGAGCGCTAAAGTTTCTATTTTTACAGTAAGATTAAAAAGACTTTCTCCAAGTCTTCCCAACGGTTCTACTTGGCACAAACACTAATTAAACACAAAAAACACAACCAAAACAGAGGTTAGATAAATTATTTATTACTAAACAGGAGCAAAAAGCAAGAAATAAAAATAAAATTGGGTTGCCTCCCAACAAGCGATATCGTTTAACGCCCCTAGCTAGGCATAAAAAGCAAGGATAAATCTAGGTGTTGCCATCTTTGGTAGGCAATCCATAAGTGCCTCTCATAATAGATTCATAAGGTAATTTAATTTTCTTTCTAGGGAAGTGTTCCATGACTTTCCTTAACGGAAATTGGAATCTAATATTCCCTTCCTTCATATCAATAATTGCACCAATCGTTCTAAGGAAAGGTCTACCAAGAATAATAGGACATGAAGGATTGCAATCCATGTCAAGAACAATAAAATCTATGGGCACATAATTCCTATTTGCAACAATAAGAACATCATTAATTCTTCCCATTGGTTTCTTAATAGTGGAATCCGCAAGGTGCAAGTTTAAAGAGCAATCATCAAAATCACGGAAACCTAGCAAATCACACAAAGTATTTGGAATCGTGGAAACACTAGCACCCAAATCACACAAAGCATAGCATTCATGATATTTAATTTTAATTTTAATAGTAGGTTCCCACTCATCATAAAGTTTTCTAGGGATAGAAACTTCCAACTCAAGTTTTTCTTCATAAGATTGCATCAAAGCATCAACGATATGTTTAGTAAAAGCTTTATTTTGACTATAAGCATGAGGAGAATTTAGCACAGATTGCAACAAGGAAATACAATCTATAAAAGAGCAATTATCATAATTAAATTCCTTGAAATCCAAAATAGTGGGTTCATTAATATTTAAAGTTTTGACTTCATCAATCCCACTTTTAACAATTTTAGCATCAAGATCTAAAGACTCCGAATTCTTGGAACGCCGTCTAGGTAAAGGTGGATCATATTCAGTCCCATCATTATCAAGATTCATATTGCAAAACAAAGACTTAATAGGGGACACATCAATAACTTTTAGATCTTCATCTTTATTATCATGGAAACTAGAAGAACACGCTTTTTATAAAGCAATCTTTCTTAGCACGCATCCTGGCGGTTCTTTCTTTGCACTCATCAATGGAAATTCTCATGGATTTGAGAGACTCATTCATATCATGCTTAGGTGGAATAGATCTAAGTTTCAAAGAATCAACATCAAGAGAAATTCTATCAATGTTCCTAGCCAACTCATCAATCTTAAGCAAATTTTCTTCAATCAAAGCATTGACATTCTTTTGCAAAGTAATAAATTCTTTAATATTAGATTCAAAATAAGAGGGCATCTTATTATAATTTCCATAAGAATTATTGTAGGAATTACCATAATTATTAGAGGAATTACTAGGATACGGCCTAGGGTTAAAGTTTCCTCTATACGCGTTGTTACCAAAATTATTCCTACCAACAAAATTCACATCCATAGATTCGTTATTATTCTCAATAAAAGTAGACAAAGGCATATCATTAGGATCAGAAGAAACACTTTTATTAGAAAATAATTTCATAAGTTCATCCATCTTTCCACTCAAAACATTAATTTCTTCTACCGCATGCACTTTCTTATTAGTAGATCTTTCAGTGTGCCATTGAGAATAATTAACCATAATATTATTTAGGAGTTTAGTAGCTTCTCCTAAAGTGATTTCCATAAAAGTGCCTCCCACGGCCGAACTAAAAGATTTCTAGAAGCAAAATTCAATCCGGCATAAATTTTTTGTATAAGCATCCACAAATTCAAACCATGTGTAGGGCAATTACGTATCATTAATTTCATCCTCTCCCAAGCTTGTGCAACATGTTCATGATCAAGTTGCTTAAAATTTATAATATCGTTTCTAAGAGAGCTGATCTTAGCGGGAGGAAAATACTTAGAGATAAAAGCATCTTTGCACTTATTCCACGAATCAATACTATTTTTAAGCAAAGACGAAAACCAAGCTTTAGCATGATCTCTAAGTGAAAAAGGAAATAGCTTCAATTTAACAATACCATTATCCACATCTTCCTTCTTTTGCATATCACACAAATCAACGAAGCTATTTAGATGGGTAGCGGCATTTTCACTAGGAAGGCCGGAAAACGGATCTTTCGTGACAAGATTCAGCAAGGCAGCATTAATTTCACAAGATTCAGCATCGGTAAGAGGAGCAATCGGAGTGCTAATAAAATCATTGTTGTTGGTATTGGTAAAGTCACACAATTTAGTGTTATCTTGAGCCATCGTGACAAGCAAGCAATCCAACACACTAGCAAACAAGAGACGAGCAAAAAGAGGCAAATGGAAAATAATGTAATGCGGGAGATAAGGGTTTGTGATGGGTACTTGGTATGTCTTGACTTTTGCGCGAACCTTCTTGCTACCTCTTGAGCACTTGCGTTGGTTTTCCCTTGAAGAGGAAAGGGTGGTGCAACAAAGTAGCATAAGTATCTCCCTCAGTTTTTGAGAACCAGGGTATCAATCTAGTAGGAGGCCACACACGAGTCCCTCGCACCTACACAAATAAATAAATCCTCGCAACCAACGCGATAAGGGGTTGTCAATCCCTACACAGTCACTTACGAGAGTGAGATCTGATAGATATGATAAGATAATATTTTTGGTATTTTTATGATAAAGATGCAAAGTAAAATAAAAGGCAATAAAAATAACTAAGTATTGGAAGATTAATATGATGGAAGATAGACCCGGGGGCCATAGGTTTCACTAGTGGCTTCTCTCGAGAGCATAATTGTTTACGGTGGGTGAACAAATTACTGTTGAGCAATTGACAGAATTGAGCATAGTTATGATCATGTATATAGGCATCACGTCCGAGATAAGTAGACCCACTCCTGCCTGCATCTACTACTATTACTCCACACATCGACCGCTATCCAGCATGCATCTAGAGTATTAAGTTCAAGCGAACAGAGTAACGCTTTAAGCAAGATGACATGATGTAGAGGGGTAAAATCATGCAATATGAAATAAACCCCATCTTGCTATCCTGGATGGCAACAATACAATACGTGCCTTGCTGCCCCTACTGTCACTGGGAAAGGACACCGCAAGATTGAACCCAAAGCTAAGCACTTCTCCCATTGCAAGAAATATCAATCTAGTAGGCCAAACCAAACTGATAATTCGAAGAGACTTGCAAAGATAACCAATCATACATAAAAGAATTCAGAGAAGATTCAAATATTGTTCATAGATAAACTTGATCATAAACCCACAATTCATCAGTCTCAACAAACACACCGCAAAAGAAGATTACATCGAATAGATCTCCACAAGAGAGGGGGAGAACTTTGTATTGAGATCCAAAAAGAGAGAAGAAGCCATCTAGCTAATAACTATGGACCCGTAGGTCTGAGGTAAACTACTCACACTTCATCGGAGAGGCTATGGTGTTGGTGTAGAAGCCCTCCATGATCGATGCCCCCTCCGGCGGAGCTCCGGAACAGGCCCCAAGATGGGATCTCGTGGATACAGAAAGTTACAGCGGTGGAATTAGGGTTTTGACTCCGTATCTGGTAGTTTGGGGGTACGTAGGTATATATAAGAGGAAGGAGTACGTCGGTGGAGCAACAGGGGGCCCACGAGGGTGGAGGGCGCGCTTGGGGGGGGGGTTGGTAGGCGCGCCCCCTACCTCGTGGCCTCCTGGTTGATGTCTTGACATAGGGTCCAAGTCCTCTGGATCATGTTCATTCCGAAAATCACGTTCCCGAAGGTTTCATTCCGTCTGGACTCCGTTTGATATTCTTTTTCTGCGAAACCCTAAAATAGGCAAAAAAGCAACAATTCTGGGCTGGGCCTCCTGTTAATAGGTTAGTCCCAAAAATAATATAAAAGTGTATAATAAAGCCCAATAGTGTCCAAAACAGAATATAATATAGCATGGAACAATCAAAAATTATAGATACGTTGGAGACGTATCAGTGACAAAGAGCTCGTCGTAAACAGTTACGTCGATGCAAGCTTTGACACTGATCCAGATGACTCTAAGTCACAAACCGGATACGTGTTTTTATTAAATGGTGGAGCTGTTAGTTGGTGCAGTTCCAAGTAGAGCGTCGTGGCGGGATCTATGTGTGAAGCGAAGTACATAGCTGCTTTGGAAGCAGCAAATGAAGGAGTCTGGATGAAGGAGTTCATATCCGATCTAGGTGTCATACCTAGTGCATCGGGTCCAATGAAAATCTTTTGTGACAACACTGGTGTAATTGCCTTGGCAAAGGAATCCAGATTTCACAAAAGAACCAAGCACATCAAGAGACGCTTCAATTCCATCCGCGATCAAGTCAAGGAGGGAGACATAGAGATTTGCAAGATACATACGGATCTGAATGTTGCAGACCCGTTGACTAAACCTCTGTCACGAACAAAACATGATCAGCACCAAGACTCCATGGGTGTTAGAACCATTACAATGTAATCTAGATTATTCACTCTAGTGCAAGTGGGAGACTGAAGGAAATATGCCCTAGAGGAAATAATAAAGTTGTTATATATATATATTTCCTTATATCATGATAAATGTTTATTATTCATGCTAGAATTTTATTAACCGGAAACTTAGTACATGTGTGAATACATAGACAAACAGAATGTCACTAGTATGCCTCTACTTGGCTAGCTCGTTGAATCAATGATGGTTATGTTTCCTAACCATAGACATGAGTTGCCATTACAGAATGATGTGATTGACTTGACCCATCCATTAGCTTAGCACAATGATTGTTTAGTTTGTTGCTATTGCTTTCTCCATAACTTATGCATGTTCCTATGACTATGAGATCATGCAACTCTCGAATACCGGAGGAACACTTAGTGTGCTATCAAACATCACAACGTAACTAGGTGACTATAAAGATGATCTACAGGTGTCTCCGATGGTGTTTGTTGAGTTGGCATAGATCGAGATTAGGATTTGTCACTCCGAGGTATCTCTGGGCCCTCTCGGTAATGCACATCACTATAAGCCTTGCAAGAAATGTGACTAATGAGTTAGTTACGGGATGATGCATTATGGAACGAGTAAAGAGACATGCCAGTAACGAGATTGAACTAGGTATTGAGATACCGACAATCGAATCTCAGGCAAGTAACATACCGATGACAAAGGGAACAACGTATATCGTTATGCGGTTTGACCGATAAAGATCTTCGTAGAATATGCGGGAGCCAAATTGGACTAGGGAAGGGGGGGGGGGCGCCCCCTTTCCTTCTCTTCTCTCCCTCTCATTCCTTCCCCCTTTCTCCTCCTAGTAGTACTAGGAAAGGGGAGTCCTACTCCTACTAGGAGGAGGACTCCTTCTCTCCTGGCACACCTCTAGGGCCGGCCGGCCTCCCGCCCTTACTCCTTTATATAGGGGGGCAGGGGGGCACCCTAGGATACACTAGTTGATCATTGATCCCTTAGCCGTGTGCGGTGCCCTCCTCCACCATAATCCACCTCGGTCATATCGTCGTAGTGCTTAGGCGAAGCCCCGCGCCGGTAGCTTCATCATCACCGTCATCACGCCGTCATGCTGACGAAGCTCTCCCTCGATATTCAGCTGGATCGAGAGTTCGTGGGACGTCACCAAGCGGAACGTGTGCAGATCGTGGAGGTGCCGTACTTTCGGTAGTAGGATCGGTCGGATCGTGAAGACGTACGACTACATCAACCGCGTTGTCATGACGCTTCTGCTTACGGTCTACGAGGGTACGTGAACAACACTCTTCCCCTCTCGTTGCTATGCATCACCATGATAGATTTTGCGTGTGCGTAGGAAAATTTTAAAATTAATGCGTTCCCCAACAGATTGATGCACATACCCCACTACTATAATCCTACACCCCTGGTGATGTGACGGGTGTAGGGTGGTGCTGCAAGCTGAACCGGCGGCAGCGTGACCGGTACTACGGCAGCGAGGTCGGTGCAGCGATGGCCAGCCAGCATCTGCTGCAGCTAGTGGAGTGATGCCATGCTGCGAGGTGCCTCATCCTCCTTATCGCCATCAACTTAATGGCTACCTCACCGCACCTCCACCCTCCTGTCGTGGCTTTGGTGTTAGAGATGTGGATTGCTCGGAAGGGTCAATGTTGCAACCCAACACCCGTGGTTCTGTGAATAGAGACAAGTAGAAATGCGAGCTGACCAGTGACGGGGAACACGTGTGCCCGACAATGTTTTGAGCGACATGAGATCTGTTGCGAGCGATGATCATGGTGCAACATGCGTCGGGGTCTCAGCTCAGGGAGCCGTATTGGGACCAGCGGTGCTACGGGGCATCAGTGAGTCGTGCAGGATCAGGGTCAATAGGTGCTATGGGCGTCCGCAAGTCATGCTGCGACCAACGCCGATCGGTTTTACAACACGTCGACATGAATGTCAAGCAGTGCTACCAGCGTTGAGCCGTGCTACAACCGGTGTCAAGTGGCTCTACCAACCATGGATCGTGGTGCTACAACATGTGACGAGTGGCGCTACCAGCCATGTGGTGTGATGTTATGGGATACTAGATAGAATCGGGTGGGTAAGATCCGCTGTAGTATTTCCTCATCTGGGCCCAAAATTGTGTGATACCCGCTTTTGGTGGAAGACTACATGCGTGATTGATAAATAGTGAACTATCCAAGATGCTCCTGAGAACTCAATATACTGAAAGACTAGTGTAGTATTGCCTCGTCTAGCCACTTCTCCCACAAAACTGAACGGCCCAAGTTAACATGACGTATACTCATCTTGAACCCAATTATTTTGTACTATCAGGTCCCATACTTTCTGCACCTTTCATTCACCTAATTATTGTGTACTCTTCAGATTTAACTCCCACATGTTTATTTACACATCTTCGCCCCACCTTCTTTATTTATGCAAGTCATTTTGCTTTGCCAGCCCTTCAAGTGCGAATGCTACGATGTTGTGAATTCAAGTTTGAGCCTAGACACAAACACCTGAACAATGAAGCCAACTGAGGGTGATTTCTGAACGAGCTATAGTCAATAGACCTCCACGAGACCACGATAGATGAGCAGATTTTTTTTTTCATTTTTTGCCAGCTCAATTAGTAGTGTTTACATTGGCATGAGAGGTATCAGGAGGAGTAAAGGTGTGACCGAGCAGCAAGCTGGGAAAGCCAAACAACGTTTCATTTCCTGCAGTGAATAGCGGTGGTGATTCATTACGGTAGATCGTTGCTAATCCTGCAATAGATGCCTACCGCATCGCAGTCAACATGTACACTCGGGCGCATTTCGCTTCACCATGTCTTGGATGCTTCACCTGCGTTCTTATTGTACAGGTAACCCAGGCAATGGTTCTGTGCACATAGACTCTAGATTCCGGGTGTCACCGGTAGGTATCATTAGGTCACTTCCAATACATTCGTGTTTAGATAAGATGCTAAACATATTAAAAAGTTTAACAACTAATGTCAACAATGCAAGGTGTTTCACTTGTTGGTGATAAGCTTCTCTCATTTAATGCTTTAGTAGCTAAACTATTTTATGCATTGAAGGATTTCTTTCATTTAATTGCTTTTGCCTAGGTTTACATGCTTAGCATTGGTTCTTTCTGGGGTCATCAAACTCACCTCTCTCTTATTTATTACCTTGCCATATTAGATTTTTTGCTTACATGACAACCTTAGCACCTATATAAAATGGATCATTGGGGAGGGCTTTAAGCAGTGGATGGAGCCGGGGCTGTCTGGGCATACTGATTCATTGTGCTTCTCGGGTGGTGGCCATGTCTGTCTACAACCAGTGCAGGGCGCTCGTTGTTTGTCCACATGCATGTTGTCGACACGCAGCCGTACTTCCTGCTCTAGGCGAGCTGCTAAATTTGAAGCCGGTTGATATTCACCAGAAGTTTAGTTTGATGCGGTCCATCCATGTTCAAAGTCCTACTAGTGGTACAAATGAAGACTCCTGTTCATCATAAGCTTTTTCCCCTTCTATTCCTATTAATCAGAACTATATATACTAAATTTTCGGAACAAATATAACGCAACAAATAAATTACAACCATGGGAAAACAATTTTCCTGCATAAAAAATGGAATTCTAAAATAATTGTAAGGTAATAAATCTAATTAAGGGGACGCAGATATAGAAGTGATAAGAAACCTTTGTCCACCACCATTGGTCGAGCAATTACGATTATAACATTGAACATTTGTGCGTTCATTGCAGATTTTTTTTTCAAACTGAAGTACTAGCTGGTTTTTTTTCTTACGTTTGAGTCGTTCTGATTTGAAAAGCAGAGTGCTAAATTTATGTCTATTTTAGAAGCTTCTAAGTTAGAGCTCTTTTATGGTACCCTGGGGTAAATTCTGACCGTCAGATCATGAAATCGTACGGTGTGTGGTGACATATACTGCTCCAGTTCTCGCGAGCGGTAGACCATGCACTGGTGAGCTCCCGTCCTCCAGTATAGATATCCTGAGGGCATTTTGGGAAGAAAAAATCGACAGAGGTAATCAGCCCGGCCGCGTGTCGAACAGCCCCTTCCGTCCCTCGTGTCCAACTAGCCCACCCCGCCCTCCCCATCCAATTTCGTTCCCTCCCCTCAAAAAAAAAAATTCGATTTCGTCCCCATCGTTTGGCCCCGATCTCCACCGCGCTCTAGGGTTCCGGCCGCCGCCGGCGAGGGCCTGCCATTTGAGGCGCTCGAGGAGGATTCGCCGTCCCCCGACGCCGCTGCTCCCCTGGACCCCGTCGCGCTCCGGGACAGGCCTGCGCTCACCCCTTCCGGCCGCCGCCGGCGAGGGCCTGCCATTTGAGGCGCTCGAGGAGGACTCGCCGTCCCCCGACGCCGCTGCTCCCCTGGACCCCGTCGCGCTCCGGGACAGGCCGGCGCTCACCCCCGACTTCTCTCGCCTCGTCTTCTCCATGGAGCTCCCCTGCCGACGGCCCACGCCGGAGCTTTGGGCCGACCTCCCCTCCGGCAGCACGCGCCGCCCGAACCCAGTTGGCCGCGTCGGCAATTTCAATATTGCGCTCTCACAGTCCGGCTCTGCTCGTGCCAAGCTCTAGGTATACGTTCTAATCCTCCTTGCAAATCATAGGCTGAAATTGGATGTGATTTGCTTAATTCCAGTAGTAGTTTCTGAGAAATATATATTTCATAGCACGAGCACGTAGTATGAGAGATTATTAGAGCAGTAGTTGTACCTACTACGACATGTATTTTGCCGTTGATTGTACAAGTACACATGTACATCTCTGAATAAAGAAAAACCTTATTGCTGAAGTTATAGAACAGAGGTGGTGTTGTTCGACTTCCATTATGCAGTACCATTTCTTGCAAAATACTTCCAATTTGAATAGTTGTCGTTCAGTATTTGCCTACCTCTAATACCATTCCTCACAAAATACATACACCTTTTTTAGTGTCTGAATTTTATTATCTGTTGGTGATCAGTTTTTCGTACTCCAGCTCTTGGATGTGCTATCCTCCCTTCTCACTCTCGGGCTCCAGCAGCAAATGGACGAAAAGCATCACGAAGCAGCTCAGCTCCATCTTCTATAGTTATTTCTTGAATCTGTGATATACTATATAATGCATTCTGTAGAAAACAGAATGATGTTCATTGGAGCCTCTCTCTTGCTATGTTTCTTCCATTTGTTTCTGCTCTAAGAAAACTCCATACTTGGAAAATGTCTCTTCATGACTTCTTCGAAGTTTTTTCTGTAGTTTTCAGTCTTGGGTGCGTGCAGTTTCTTCATGTCACATCTGAAATTTGGGGCCATGTATGTACATTGTAATTAGCAGGGCCTTCCCTGTTTGTGATACTAAATGAGGTACCTCTATATATAGGTTTGCACCGTGTCATTTTTTCCTGTCATTAATTGATCTTCATACCAAGAAAATCCTGTTGGAGGGATATCGTGCATACTCTGGTTTTCAGTGCTTTTTATGAGAAGAGGGTTTTCAAGTAATTATTTTTATCGTTGATCTGAACAACAATAATACTTTAGGATTGATCAACACCTGTGTAATATGTAGCCTGAGTTGTGGCTCATGGTAGTACACCACATGATTGAGTACCTGAGATGGAAAGCCAATCATTAAGATTTTTTTTTCCGTAGACAATTACTAAGTATTTTGAACATATTTTTCCTGCCATCTATTTTTTTGAAATTGGTTGCTTGATTAGAAATACTGACTGTTAGTATATACTCCCTCGTCCCAAAATTCTTGTTTTATTCTATTTGCAACAATTGGCGATTGGTATGAGTACTTATTGACACATCAGTCTAAGGTTTGAGCTTGTGATGCAACTGTGACTGAACAGTGTCGAATGAATTCGTCAGTTAGAGCGTGCATGTACTTGAGTGTTTGGTAGATTTCTTCTCTCTGGTCTTCAAAAATACCCAAATCGACGCGTATTTTGTCATGCTAGTACTGATCAAGAAGGTGTTGACTTGTACATTCAGTTCACATGGCCGAGATATTCACTTGTTTAACTTCACACTTATTAATTACAGTCCAGGATCTTCTAAACCTTGCAAGTACAGGAGGATGAGTGCTCTCTGTCCTACAAGTCAAAGAGGCCTCCAGGTCAAACAATGCTTGCTGTCACTAGAAACCGATCAAACTTAAAATTCTGTGCGAAACCATGTGCTTGAGATTTCCCACTGAAATACTCATGTACGTGCTTTATAATTATAAGTTTCTCCAGTTGAGTCTGTCTACTTTGTCATGACTAAATGATTCAAAAATAGGGATCGCACCCCATGACTGCCTTCTATTTAGTTTAGATCAAGCTAAAACTTGTTCCTGAATTTCGTAGCCACTTATATGTTCAGTTGTGTGATTTGCAGGCTGAGACCTTGCTAGGTTACTTGCGTGAGCAACGAGAAGGGGGCGGCTCCAGAGCTGGACCAGGCGGCGCAGCTAAGAGCATGGCTCGGTAACACGCTGGTCATGCGACAAAGCTACGAGCTTGGCTAGGCAATGCAACACTGATATGGTGAAATGCAGAAAGTAATGATTGGTTTGTACTAGCAGGTAAACATAAATTCATCGTTGCAGTATCTGTTCCCACTTTGTAATGATGTCTACAACATTTTATTCACAACATCTGTTTCCACTTTGTATCTGTTCCCACTGATTACCTGATTGACCATACGAATTACAGCAACACCAACACTAGCTTATGACTTGAACATGCCTTGTGTGGAGAAGGGTGGTGATATGGAAGCTTGCCCAAGGCATGCGTTTTAAAATACATGATAGAGCATTAAAGAAAGCCTAGAAATGCAATAGTTCATAGACAAATTTAGTTCATCTCCCAAAGTAAGCTGCAATCCTACAAGTGGATGGTTCAAAGTGGCAAATTCTAAATTGTAAAACTTTCTAAAGTTCAATCAGAACTTCAAAAATACAAGCGTAAAGTTTAAACAAATCATAATCCAAATTTTATTCTAGAAAAAGTAGCAAATTGTAACAGCATTCAGCTCTCTTCATCCTTCCTTCACGACTTTCACTATCTTAGTCCTCGCCATTTCGCCGTCCTTTCATGTTCAGTGGAGACTTCACTAGGAGGGCAGTGAGTTGTTTCCTGAACCCGGGGATGTCATCCTGCGTAATAGGTTGAGTCAGTCTTATAGTTGTAACAACGGGAATGGTATGGTTAAATTAAGTGTGGACATCGTACCGCTGTGTAGGCTCCATCTAGATTGTTGCCTGTAAACTTTTCCATATTCTTTACCGCAAAAAGCCCACATGACATGCTGCAATCATATGGATTGTTATAAATATTTTTTTACTATGAATACTAAATGTGTGATTTTAAGTGATGTGTACAGTACCTGTCTTTCTGTTGTGGTATGTTTTTGATAACTTGAACTTTCCAAGTGCTGATGTTGAAATCCTTCCAAGTATCGACTTTTCGGCCACCATGCCGATATGCTGCTTCCATATGGAGTTGCATGCCTTTGAGCTATAATAAATTAAGAAGCATAAGACATATAATATGAGAATTAACTCTCGGTATGTAGTTACTAAGCATTGAAAAATGTACCATGTTTTCTAGTTCCGGGTGGCCTTTCTTAAACTGTTTTATTGGTGATGGCATCGAATCCAGAACTTGCACTGCTCTTTTTTTGGCATTGACAACTGCCACGTACCAATGCTTATTCATCATATTCATAGGAAGAGAAACCTGCATTTTAGACATAATTAGTTATGTACCATTTAGTAATTGACTTAGACTACTGTGACTTACCATATCATGGGAAAGGTACTTTTTGCCTAAAGTACTAGTAGACGTTTTGTTCCGTAAAGCATGGGTATAACTTGGAACACTTCCGTCTCTGACTAGCACACCGCTTACTGATGCTCTCTCTAGGAAGATATTCCCGTCGGCCCATACATCTGGATTGGGGCGCATGTGGCGTACCCATGTTATGGCTGCATCCAAGATCTGAATCGCAAAGCAGTAAGGAATCGAAATAGAAAATAACAATTTGTTAACTATTTAAGATGTTAGCACATACCTTGCATTGCAGCCATCCGTCCGTACTACTTGGAAAGGTTGGTGCTGTCAAGCATCTAAGATCAGCGCGATATAGATGAATTTCATCAATTTGTACCAACACTTTCGAAGAGGGGGACGTATTGACATAGTCAATGACCTCTTCAACAATCTTCTCATCTGGAGCATCATCCGTTCCTGTTCTGGGAGTACTCATGTCTTTCGGAGTTTTCTTGCCTCTTTTAGGTTTTTTGGGTTCATCAAAATAAATAAAATCCTCATTATTTGCAAATGCGGATTTCCTGTCTCTCTTCTTCTGCCCTCTCATTGTAGACCCTCCTGTTCCCTGCGTATCCAAGGTAGGAGATTTAATAAAAAAATAGTGACTCGCACAATTAATATACTTACTTACGTCTGATTTTCATGCATCGTCTCTCTCAAACTCCTTTTGCACAGTAGTGATGTCATCCTGAGCAGCTTGCAAGTTTTTGTCACTAGTGATGTCATCTTGAGCACCCTGGAAGTTTTGCTCACTAGTGATGTCATCCTGAGCACCCTGCAAGTGGTAGGGAGGAGCTTGTAAAATGAGAAAAATAACTCATATAATAAATATAGTTACTAAATTACATCAAAGTCTGAGGCCAAGTCACGGCCATGAAGGGGCGACGCAACAAATTTGTCGCTGTCATTGTACTCGTATTCTGGTCGGCTCCAATAGTCCTGCATAGGTACCTAGTTGTCATTATTTTGTACATAGGAAGGAAAGAGTGATTAAGTGTGTGTTTGGATGGTAGGGAACTTACATTGCCGTTCAGGTTTGTGTATAGCCAGTTCCTCATATTTGCATTTTCCTGCTCTAGGTGCCTGAATTTGCGCAACATTTGTACGTGGGTCTGAAGGTGCTGCTCCATCAAGTCTCTTCTCACTCGGCAAACGAGATCATGAAGCTTCATCACCATCTATAGGCATATTAATGAGAAAATTATTAACCCTTTGGTGCACGAAGAAGTACAAAACTGAAGAATAACAAATTACCTTTGAATCTGTCGGTGGCAATTCATCAAACAACTCAGGTGTCGGCGACCTTGGTACCTCCCATGGCTCCTTTAGGTCATGTACGGTCTGAAATAAATTGATGAAATTGGTTCCTATTTTATAATGAAAATAAATATGGAAGAATAAATACAAATGTTGTACAATACGTAATTTATGTACCTCTCCGGCCTCAAGGCCGTGCTTATCAAAAATAGCACAGACTTTGTGCACCTTCAGCTCGTCCCAGTATTGGACGAGTGGTCTATCTCGTTTGCTGTAATCAATTGTTCTGTCTAATCTATCTAGACGACGCTTCTCCCAGAACCAAAACTGCAAAATGTGGACGTTAGTCATTGTACAATATTGTGCTACAATCATACATCTATATGATTAGTGTGAGGATCAACCTGCAGCAAGGGAAGGTTCCCCTCAAGGTTGACTGTACCCTGGAGTGCTGTTCTTTCAGGATTTTTTCTCGCTTCATTATACTTGATAATACACTTCATTAGATGATCATGTGTGAGCTTCGCAAAGTTTATGGCCTTGATACTTTCCTTTGTCTGCACAAGCGGCACATAAGTTGAGCTAACATATCTTTGAGTTGTTGGGCACAGTATGATCCCAATTGAATATAAAATGAAGGTTTGGAGGAACTCTATTCCATGTGTGTTTGTCTTTATATGTGATTTTAACATATTCTGCAGCTCTGCAATTTGTATTCTCCGCTCTCCATATTCTCGGGAGACACTGTATGCCCGGTTCACTTCTATTCCTTCGGGTTCAACCCCTATCTCCCTTGTAGGTATACCAAATATGTGCTCCACATCCCGTGTGGTTATCGACAGTGGTTCCCCATCAATGATGAAGGCGTCACAGGTGGGGTCGTATAGCTCCGCTATTGATCTGCACATGTTCCGATGAATTTTGATAGGAAGGATCCTCAGTAGGCCATCTAGGTCGACCTCTTCTATGGCTTTTATCTGGTCTGCAGTGAAATCTTTAGTAATTCCATGATATGCTACAATGGAACAGACTTGTGTTTCCTGATCATTGGATCAAAAAGGATATCAATTAGTATTATTACATAATAAATATAGTAGCAGTTAACCATGCATCTTTACTGTACAATTCCTTCAACCCAAGTTTGATTGCACATCTGACAACTATGAAATAAGGACTAAATAGTCCAAAAATACTTTGGGAAACATAGGCTTGGATATTAATCTGTCAGAACCTACGAAACAAAATACTTTGCTCTAATATACAAATCTAAGAAACGAAATACTCTGATATAATATGCACATCTACGTAACAGAATACTCTGCCGTAATATTGATCAGGTACTGAATTTCCTTACAGTGTTCCTTTTTGCTTGTGATTTCCCTTGTGCTGTTGTTGACTTCGCCTTGTCGTTCGTGTTCCGAGGTGGCGGATTCCTTGGTGCCGGGTACCTTTGTGGCAGGTTCTGTGCTGGCTGGTTCGCAGGTGGCGGGTTGGCTGCTGGCGGTGGTGGCGGCATCACTGATGGAGGTGGTGGCGGGTTCGCTGATGGCGGTGGTGGCTGGTTCGCAGGTGGCGGGTTGGCTGATGACGGCGGTGGCGGGTTCGCTGATGGCTGGTTCGCTGGTGGCAGGTTGGCTGATGACGGTGGTGGCAGGTTCGCTGATGGCTGGTTCGCAGGTGACGGGTTCACTGATGGCGGTGGCGGCGGGTTCCCTCGTGGTGTCTTCCGTGGTGGTGGATGATAAGAGAGATGCTCCATGAACGAACTATGCAGTGTCACACAGGCAACTTTCTGGAGGGCGTCGTGGAAACGGCGGCGGCGGAAACTGGAGGGAGATTAGATCGAGCGTATTAGTAGTATGATGGGTTTCTGTTATTTCTTTCTCTGGATATTGGCAGCTTAACTCCCTTTATTTGCGGGACAGCTATACCTAACTCCCGTGCATGGCAGTGTGCAATACATATCTCAAGTGTCAAAAAAGTTAAATAAAAACTCCAATATATATCCCCTCACTGTGGTAGCAAATCGGGTTTACGTACTAACCAATTTCATATCTCCAGTATCCCTCATTTTTTTCATATCTCGAGTATTTTTTTATTTCTTACAAAATTTTCATTCAACAATTCCAACACCAAGAAGCAGCACCCTCGACCGAGACGGATCCCTTGTATCAGGCTCAAAAGTCCAGGTTGATCGGGCATGCACACATGGTGGGCAAAATTTGATGCCATTTCATGCAACGCCATCACGTACATTATGTGCAACTAAGACCGTTCGGGTCTGCCGGAGATGAAGTTTGAAAGGCGTTTTATTTTCCAACTTAATCAAATGAGCTCAATCTTTTTCCACGCCCTCACAGCACCAAGCATGCATGCCAATTTTTGTTGATTTCCGATATTCGATGTATTCTTTTAATGGTTTTTGGCTGAAAAACCATAAACACCGTCTGGACTGACGCAACGTGCGATCGGTGTCCGAATTCGTTCAAATCTTGTGTGGGGGTATAGAATGGGCATGCGCACATGCTGGCAAAAGTTTGTGTCATTTTATGCATGCCATCATGTATTTTTTCAACTCAACGAAATGAGCCCGAACTTTTTCCACACCCTCACAACACCATGGCAAGAATGCATGCCATTTTTCGTTGATTCCCGACATTTGATGCATTTTCTAGGGTTTTCCTGGTGAAAAAAACCCTAAAACACTGTTCGGATGTGACGCAACGTGCGTTAGGTGTTCGGCTTCGTCCAAATTTTACATGGGGGGTATAGATAGGGCATGCACACGTGCTGGAAAAAAATTGATGTCATTTCATTCATGCCATCACGTACATCATGTGCAATCAGGACCGTTCGGGTCTGCCGGAGGTCAAGTCTCAAAGGCATTTTCTTTTCTAACTCAACCAAAAATGAGCCCAAACTTTTTCCACACCCTCACAGCACCATGGCAATAATGCATGCCAATTTTTGTTGATTCCCGACGTTCAATGCATATTTTAGGGTTTTCCCGATGAAAAAACCCTAAAACACCGCCCGGACGTGACGCAACGTGCGTTTAGTGTCCGTTTTCGTCCAAATCATGCGTGGAGGGATAGATTGGGCATGCACACATGCTGGCAAAATTTGGTGTCATTTCATCCATGTCATCACGTACATCATGTGCAATCAGGACCGTTCGGGTCTGCCGGAGGCCAAGTCTCAAAGGCATTTTCTTTTCCAACTCAACCAAATGAGCCCAAACTTTTTACACACCCTCACAGCACCATGGCAATAATGCATGCCAATTTTCGTTGATTCCCAACGTTCGATGCATATTTTAGGATTTCCCCGCTGAAAAAACCCTAAAACACCGCCTGGACGTGACACAACGTGCGTTCACTGTCCGTTTTCGTCCAAATCATGCATGGGGGAATACATTGGGCATGCACACATGCTGGCAAAATTTGGTGTCATTTCATCCATATCATCACGTACATCATGTGCAATCAGGACCGTTCGGGTCTGCCGGAGGCCAAGTCTCAAAGGCATTTTCTTTTCCAACTCAACCAAATGAGCCCAAACTTTTTACACACCCTCACAGCACCATGGCAATAATGCATGCCAATTTTCGTTGATTCCCGACGTTCGATGCATATTTTAGGATTTTCCCGCTGAGAAAACCCTAAAACACCGCCCGGACGTGACGCAACATGCGTTCACTGTCCGTTTTCGTCCAAATCATGCATGGGGGAATACATTGGGCATGCACACATGTTGGCAAAATTTGGTGTCATTTCATCCATATCATCACGTACATCATGTGCAATCAGGACTGTTCAGGTCTGCCGGAGGCCAAGTCTCAAAGGCATTTTCTTTTCCAACTCAACCAAATGAGCCCAAACTTTTTACACACCCTCACAGCACCATGGCAATAATGCATGCCAATTTTCGTTGATTCCCGACGTTCGATGCATATTTTAGGATTTTCCCGCTGAAAAAACCCTAAAACACCGCCCGGACGTGACGCAACGTGCGTTCACTGTCCGTTTTCGTCCAAATCATGCATGGGGGAATACATTGGGCATGCACACATGCTGACAAAATTTGGTGTCATTTCATCCATATCATCACGTACATCATGTCCAATCAGGACCATTCGGGTCTGCCGGAGGCCAAGTCTCAAAGGCATTTTCTTTTCCAACTCAACCAAATGAGCTCCAACTTTTTCCAATTTTTAGGATGTACAGAAGGATATTAGGTGACTCCAATTATCTGTACAAAATAATTTGCGACCCTAGTTATAATATTTTCCAAATATAGGGTGTATAGTTTTTGGCACGAAAATTAAAGAACGCACGTGGAGTGAAAATTTCACAAGTTTTGGGCGAGATTACACCTGACTAATTGACATGAGAAAATAGAGGAGTTTGCCTAATATAAGTAAATGTAATCAAATCCCTAAAAAAAATATTCAAACGAGTGGGGCAACGCAAGACACCTTATATTTCGAACTTTTTCTAAAAGATCTATACACCTTATATCAAGGAACGGAGGGAGTATTTTTTTATTGCGAGCTATCTGAAGTGACATAAATAACTATATATCTGAAAAGTTACATAAAAAATATTTGTTCATCTGGTTACGTTGTCTAGTAATGTCCTCGAGGTCACGGGTTCGAATCCCATTATGGACATTATTTATATTTTGCTTGTAATTATTCTTTATTATCTGTAGCCCAAAACGGTAATTCATTTTATGATTTTCACCTATTGCCTCCTTTTCAGTGTATACTTTGCATACATGTGCAACCATCCGTCCAGATACCGCCATAGCCAACTTTTCAGCTCAAGAACAGAATATATAACTCACCCAAGAAATTAGAAATTGACTCGCGAGATCATATGAACACGCTTACTATGCACTTCCTAATCCCAATAAAATGACCTTCATGCGATAAGATAAATCATTCAGGAAACACCAACACAATAAATCTTCTGCCACACAACGCAACAAAATAATGGTTTCAGGAGATGCATCAATAGCATGAGTAGACGAGTACATGAGCGGCACCACCACTAAAAAAATCAATTCATATAAGTCTGGCATTATAAAAGTCAGGCATTATAAAAATAAAATTCACTTCTTCGGAACATTGTTTTCATTCCAAATCTCGTTAAACGGCTTCCACCTCTTGTTGGATGTCTTGGATGGAGCACCTTTCGGTTTAATTATTTTTGGATTCCGGACATTTCCTGGACATGTTTGGCTTGACCCTGAAAAATATGCTGGAAGAGGGCCCAGTGATGCCGCCTCATTTTCCCCACCATCTTCGCCGCCTTCAGCTATAATACCCTTGAGAAAATCCACCACCTTCTGTGACGTCTCCTGGCTGTTTGAAGCTTTGAATAAATACAGACTACAAATGTTCCGGAGTTCATGGTAACGATCCATCCGCTCAGACCATTCATGCATATTACCATTCCTCTCTGAGTCAAATGCGGACTTGCCTACCATCGTCCATCTTGTTGAGACACAACACCTAGGAATGCTGACTAAGCCAAGGTATTTTAGAACAGAAAAAATGTGAGCGCATGGGATCTCCTCCGATTCCATCTTCAGACAACGGCAATTCAAGCTCTGAAGCAACGGGCCTGCCATGACAAACCTCACATCATACGTCACATGCCTACTCTCTTTGCGAGCTACTGTATATAGAACAAAGGCATCATTCTTGGTCACTTCTGCTACTTCCCATTTTGACAACTGCATGATTTGATGTTTTACCTTCTTGAACATCACTGGAGTATAAATGAGAGCAGCACTTCTCTCAAGTGGATCAGCTGTTAATTCAGTAAAAGGCACTGTCAGTGAAGCTGTAGCATCCAACTCGGCCTCATTCTTGCGGATACGCGATAAACAGTGATCTGAATGCTCTAGCAAATCAACAAGTGACATTCTCCTATCCAGATTCTTATGAAGCCTAGAGTTTAGGCTTTCGCTACGCTGATTGCTCTGCATGCCAAGGAAATATCTACCTTTCGTATAGGCCCTAGACCACTTCTTCCTCAGCTCGTACATCGTCATAATCCAAGCATCTTTTTCAGAGATATCATAATCCACCATAAACTCAACCCAACGTCTCTCAAACTCATCGACATCCCAGATGTGATAAACAAATTTCCTAAAATCCTTGAGCTTTTGCTTCCATAGGTGTCGTATCATGTTTTGCTCAATGTGCCAGCTGCACAACCGGTGATCTGTATTGGGAAAAACCGCCGCTATTGCCTTCGCCATTGCATGGTCACCATCTGTGATAACTGATCTAGGATGTTTCTGCTGCGTTGACTCCAAAAATGCTTCAAGCAACCACACAAAAGATGCCTCGGTCTCAGCTGAGACAATACCGAAGCCAAACACGGTCGTGCTGCGATGGTGATTCACTCCTATGAAGGGGACAAACGGCAGGTTGTATTTGTTCACACGGTAAGTGCTATCAAAGATCACAGACGCCACCAAAGGCATCGTAGTCAATCCGAGACTGTGCGTCTGCCCAAAAGATGTTCAGCAGATGCCCTTCACTATCAGTTGTGTACTTGTAAAAAAATTTGCCATCCATGTCCTTTCGGGCTGCCATATAACGGAGCACAAATTCGGCATCACGGCCTTCTATCCTTTCCTTCTTGTACTTGGCAACAAAATTATACAGGTCCCGAGGTATAAAGCCTACCTTGCTGAAACCACCACTATCCTTCTCCATTACTTCCATTATTTGATGTGTTCGAAGGCTACCAATTCCATACTCAATGACATCAGCCTTTTGCACGTCACTCAGCCCACGATGTGACCTTATGTAAGTTGTCTGCTCAGGCTTAGCGAGTAGATGGTTATGTTCGTCCACAAAATCTTTTACAAACCATTCACCATTATCCATACGAAGCTCGATCTCCATCCGAGCGCCACATCCACAACGTGACAGCGGCCTAGGAGTTCGCACCCGTTTAGTCTTCTCAAAGTGCTTCCTCGCCCGATATCCTTCTTTAGAGCAGACATAGAGGCGCCGAAAAGCTATGTTCGTGTCCGATTTCCTAGTCAGTTCTTCCTTTCTAACACCAAAACCCTTTGACCGAGCATATGCATTATAGTAATTGTAACCTTCTTCCTCGCTGCCAAAAATTTGACTGACTACCGTGTCATATTCTGCAATGTCCTCCAGGGTGGCACTCCCATATTCCATGTCAAACACTGCAATTAATAAAGAATCAAATCTCACTTATTTGAATTCCACTTGTGAAACTGAAACTCGTTTCAGTATGAAGAATAAGATAGCCTTAGTATGTCGTGCTAAAAGTATGAACAATAAGATCAAAATGCATCAGTAACAATGCTTGCGTATATAATCAAACAGAACATTACATATACTCCAGTATGTCATTGAACAACATTTCTTTTGAGACAAATGACCCACTGGTAAACACCATGTACCAGATGACAATGCATTCCGTAAGAACATTTCTTTTGACGAGCATGCACTGCAGGATCTAATTAACTCTGATTTTCCCCATCATGCAAGATCTAATTAACTGTGATTTTTTCCATCCTGCAGCACTACTCAACATGATTTGTCCATGAACTGAAGACATGCCAATTCTACTTTAGTGTTCACAAGAGTAATCCTTACCACGTCCAGATACAGGGACGCGCCGCAGAGGTCCACGACGGCGAGCGTGGATATACAAGGGCGGAAGCAGCTTCGTCGACTAGGGTGGCGCGGCCGCAGGAGCAGGGCTGTGCGTGGGAGAGTGGCAGCAACTGCCGGCGGCGCCCACGGCGGGGAGAAGGAGGCGAGCGGCGGCGACTGGCGGGGTGGCGGCGGCCGCGCGAGCAGGGCTATGCGTGGGAGAGTGGCAGCGACTGCCGGCGGCGCCCACGGCAGGGAGAAGGAGGCGAGCAGCGGCGACTGGTGGCGCCGGCAGGGCGGCGACTGGCGGCGGCGGCAGGGAGAAGGAGGCGAATGACTGGGTGTGCCGTGTGCGTACAAAATGGGCTGAAACCTAGGCCCGTGGCAAAAATAAAACATGTCGCCCTTAATTTTGATGCCTATCCTACCCTCAAGAATTCAATGGTCAGATTTGGTTATACTGGTCCATCCTGCTTCAGCGGTATAGGGTACCGTAAAAAAGCGAGATATACGACTTCCACATTTGCTTCACGAGCTCGCAAAAGTTTGTATAAATCGTGGTATACTGAAGACATGCGCACACTTTGTTAACTTGGAAATAAACAATAACCATATACCTATCTATAATGCATTCAAAACAATCTTATAGAATTCACTATGAATGCAAAGTTAACTTATATCTGTGTTTCCTTACTTCGTTGATTATACGTAACACGTTAAACAACAATACCTTACTACCTCCTACTTGTCTGTAAATTCAAACTGCATTATCTCTTTAACATTGTTCGTAATGTTCTATACATCCTCCTTCCCACTTACTACTAGTGTGCCGGAGTACCACTTGTCGTTACTCTCTTAAAGTTCTGACAAGTACTTATTAATAGCAGATTTGTGTACGACATGTGGAAGAAAATAATAATGGCAGATAATGAGATTTGTTGCTAGCACTGTAACAATTTGCTTACCGAAAAAGGGTTGCCCCCCGCTTTATATTATAAAGCAAATATCATCACATACATCCAAGCGAACCTATACAAACACACCCACGATGGCACACAACACACACCCAAAGCAAGATACAAATGTGCCGGACACCGACACACCGCTCGGACGACAACCAAGCAAACTAGAGATGAACCAAGAAGAACTACTTGGAGCCACCGAGGAGGGGTGAGACGGACAATGGCGGAGCAAAGGACTCCAGGACGATGCCTCCCAGAAGGGTACGACCACGGATAGCCGCCACCATCCGATCCGAAGATCAAGTTTTCACCCGGAGCCACATGGAGGAGTGGGAGCACCACGACAGAGCCTTTAGGAAGGATATGACGTCCGTGGCCGCCACCGCCGCTGGCCAGTACGAGGTCTGGGCAAGTGATGGACCCCGACGATCACACTTCTCCGACACCCCCGCTCCACCCACCACCCGCAACCAAGCCCCTCACGAAGCCATGGCTGCCCGCCCGCACCTGAGATGCAAGTTCCGCCCTCGAACTCCACGCCTCCCGCCACCAGGGCCGCCGCCCAACATCCAGGCACCCCCAAGACCATCCAAAGAGGCCAGCTTTGTACTAGAGGGACACCCCTGACCGATGTCCCGCGGCAGACGACCCGCCTTGAGCATCGCCGCCCATCCCTCCAGCCAACCTCCCCACTGGACACACCCCTGTGCCGCCCCATCTCAGCAGCCGTCACAGAACAGCGCAAAGCCACCGTCGCAGACCCGGCCATCGGCGAGGAGGACCCCCAAGGACCGCCGCTGACCACCAAGAAAACTCACTGGGGAGCCCATCTGCTCTGCCACCGTCGTCAAGCCGGCGGGACGCCTGGATCCCGACCAGCATGCCCACCAGCTACCGATGTTGCGCCTCCACCACCACCAGCCACGGCCACGGTAGGAGCGGACGCCCGCAGCCCGCGTTGCCCTCGGCCCGTGTCGCCTGGGCCCAGATCTGGCCGTCCGTCGCCGCCGGAGTCCACCGCGCACCACTGCTGCTGCGTCCTCTTCACGCCGCCACCCACAACCCGCGTCTCCGTCGTCGTGTGCTACCGCCGTGCCGCCACACCCCGAGCCAATGTCGCGCCGCCGCCCGACCCTCAGGCCCGCGCCCGCCGGGCTGAGTGGGGGAAGGAAAGTGCCCCGCCGCCGCCAGCACTGGCCGGGCTTTGCCTGCCAGTCCGTCGAGGCGGCGGCGAGGTGAGGGAGGTAGGAGGAGGAGGGGGAGCTCGAGGCGGCGCTAGGGTTTCCATGAGGATGAGTCTATAGGTTACTCATTTACCATGTAGTATGTTGTACAATATGTCCAATTAATCTGTATTACGACTCAAAAACAATAATATGTATTAGCTAAAAAAAGGAGAAAAATACCCTTTTGAAATTTTCCGGAGGGTATGGTGTACCGAAGCAAAACTCACTCCAGCTCTTCCTTCCGTCCATATCTTAATTCTACAACCATAGCACTATCTTAACACGCTCCAGTTTTTTTGTACTGATCTGAAACGTTGTTTATTTACTCACCCTCTTGCCCCCTCCCTATTTATGCAAGGGTCTTCCTTTGTGAGTATGTCTCTCTGACCAAGATGAAAAGCACTTGAAGGTTACTTTTCGTTGGTAACATCACCGAGCATTAGTTCGTCATGGGAGGTATTGGGATAAATAAATATGCGAAGTTGTCGTTTTCTCCGATAACGAATCAGCAATTCAGTTCTTTGATTCATACAAGATGTTGAGCGTGGTGTGCACCAACGGCATCTGGTGGTGAAATCTGGGGGGGGGGGGGGGGGGGGGGCATTTGTGCTAGTGTGTGTGGCGTGTGGAGTCCAGTCGTTTTAAGCCGTGCTTGTATCTAGGAGAAAATTAAGTCTAAAAAAAATGGAATATTGAGCTGGAGAGACTTCTCCTCACCGACCTCCCCGTGTTTTTTCCTCCGAGTTCGCTCATTTTGTATCCTCCTCATCTCCAGCACTAGCCGGTGGAAACAAAGCCTTAGAGACCTTTTGTATCCGCTGTGCATCTCCACAAGCCATCAACATGAAATTCCGATGCTTGGATGTGCTATCTCATGACGACATGCCGCGGGTCTCCAAGGGAAAATCCATCTCGCCATACTCATCCTCGAATAAATCCCTGTCCCTGGGTATTCTGGCCTACAAGATGACATGTTTGTGTTCACCCCTCTGCATGAATTCTGTCTAGGTCTTACATGTAAAATAGAGGTATATATACAAGTTTGCAACGAGATTACTTTTGAAGCCCTTTGGAAAATTGGGCCTATTACAAGATGTTTGCGTAGCTGCATCTCAGCAACTGCTGATTCAATCCTTCGCTGCACGCTTTGGGCTTTGGGAGGCTTCCTTGCCACATGAGGTTAGGTGCCATCGTAAGATTATTTGTCCTCAGGGTTCAAGCTCAATTCTTCATAAGCAAGCTGTACACATACGTTCGACTTAAGAAAATCGCTTCTTGCCTGTACACGTACAGAAAACATCTACAAATTTACACAGCACATTAACTCCAAAATGAGTGAAATTGTTTCAGTGACGGTGAGAGGTTTGTGCAGCCTTTCTCTGTACTGCTGCAGCTACCAATTTTACTCTGTGTACCTGTCTTGTCCTGATATTCATTTTACTCGCATCTCATAATTACGCATTTCATGGTTTCAGTTTTGAAGTTTTGATTACTAATCTTTATTTATCACACCATATACTATCACTCTTCATCTACTTCTCTCTAATAGCATGCATGAGTCCAGTTTTACCGTTTAAGTGTGTGCTGTAATCCCAGTCCAGGATAGGTTCGGAGTACCTAGACACCCCAGCTGCTCGGCCTACCGACCCAAAAAAAGATAGCATTGAGATGGCCATAGACAATCAATAATATTCCCATAATACTAACCAAAAAAAAAGATATTCCCATGATACACAACTGGCAAAATAGTCAAAGAAACTGGTCGGGAGCTATTTAAAGTTATTTTGAGAAGCCTATTCTCTCCCAAGAAGAAAACCAATTATTTTGTACTCTCAAATGCTCTGTTCTCTACTACCCTGATTTAACCAAATTATTTTGTAGTCTCTTATTTATTTTTACTACCACCTAGGCACCTACACATTTGCAGACCATGGTCTTGTTTTCATTATTTATACAAGTTATTCTTCTTCTGCATCCCTTGAAATGTGCATACTATGTTTTATGAACTCAAGTTTGAGTTCAGGCACAAGCACCTCTGCTCTTCAACACACTAACAAGAATATTTATGAACAAGATCAACGGGACCTCCAAAGGTATATAGATGAGGAGAATTAGTACACGTTTTGCTAGATCACTGACCCGACCCCTTGGAATGAGAGGTATCAGGACAAATAAAGGCACGAGCATCGTGCAAGAGGGAAGTGACAAAGAAACGAAGAGTGGATTTTCAGCAGACGACCTCCTTGGGCTTATCCCCATCGTCCAATGGCCTATGGATCCATGACAATAGTGTATGCACACCAAAAATCACTCATTCTCTTCTAATGTATTATTTCAGTAGCCATTTTCACTAGTGTTTACCAATGTTTTGGCTACCGAATCCTAAGAAAATTCCGAGGGTGGGCGAGAAACGCGGATACCACGAATTCCGCAGAAAAACCGCTCAATTTTTTTAATGTAATTTGAATTCATATTTTCTGAGCTAGGAATATGTTGAAAGTGAGCTCAAGTACTTCACACGCTTGCTGTTAGCGCAGTGGCAAGTTCTCCCCGTCTGTCTTCAACGTATTTGAGGTCGATTCTTCTTCTGTGTTTTTAAATTTTTATTTAGGAGTTGGTTAAGCAAAAAGAAAACCAACGCCCTGCGGGTTGTGCAGGGAAGGGAGGGGCATACTTACCACCAAACCATAGCCAGTTTGTTGTTTCCGTAGAGTTTCAGTCCTACTTGACCATACTGTAGCTGTTCAAATTCAAAATTTTCTAAAAATTCGACTTTTTTTGCTCGGTATGTAGCTTTCTCGTGGGGTAGCGAGAAACGCGGATACCGGGCGGTATCCGAATTTTCCGCCCGATACCCAAAACCCTGGTGTTTATTCACGAACAAAAGAAATTGTAAACTCCAGACCAAGTTTTGCTAAACACATGTGACTGTGTACACTGATCTCTTTCTTGGTGCCTTGAAACTTGAAACCAAAAGGAAATGTATGTTCTTTCAAGCAGTAATAATTCCAGGTAAGTAATTCAGCAAATGTTCACAAATTAGCATTTTTCGGAATGCACTAGTTTCACTGAAAGTGTTCGCTCAATCGACACGCTCCATCCCACCAATTAGTTCCCGAGTTCACTTAATTAATATTGAGTTTTGTGTTGCTTCCTGGAATGCTGGTTTTGGTTACTCTTGATTTAATTTAAAGGTTGGAACATATTATTCTAAAACATATTGACATAAGGAGCTATTTGATCTTTTTGTTTTTTTGCGGGGAGAAGCTATTTGATCTATTGGAACCACTCTAAAGGTTGTTCCATAATTGATATGACACGTCTCATAGATGGTCGAGAGAAATTTCATTAAGGTCTATGAATAAACTCCAAGAAATACTGGAACATGTTCTTTTCTACCTGATGTGGGAGTACACACTTTTAGTAAACTTCTTTTGGGGGTAAAGCACAAGCTTTATTAGGCACTAACGTTGGGCATGTCACCTGTCACAAATTTGCATCAAAAACATATTTCAATTTCCTAATTTAAAATAATGGAAATGACAAGAGGGTTAGTCTAGACATAATTAGCTCGCTATGGGCCAAAATCTTTAGAGCTCCCATCTTTACTCATTTCCATGATTTTTCCTTTGCATTTATCCCTTCTGAAACAGAAATTGAGGATATATAGCATAAGAAACCAAAAACAGTACCGCAATCCCTTAATATAAATATACTCACCCTCCGCGCCCCCTCCATATTTATGCAAGTCTCCCATCCAATACCTGGAGCACCGAACAACTTACTTTGTGTCCAGGTTTTACTATTGTATAATACCGAGTCTACACACACAACAGCACAAGTAGATATTAGTTCAATTATCTTTTCTAGTTCGTCAACAACCGAAAGGATACTCAGGGCAACTATACAAGTAGTTTGGTGTGGGAGGCATCAGGAAAAGCAACTATACAGTACAGTTGCATGTACGTCGGCTTAGAAAACCAAAGGATACTTGAGTTCATCCAATCTGATGTGTCTCCCTTTCAGAATGCACAGGGCGCCATCTTGCGCTGCCGATAATCATTGCATGTGCTGATAGAGACTTCTCTTTAGGCTTGTGGAGGACTTGCTCTGTTGAAATACCTGTAACATACGGCCCATAGGCCGGGGCAGCGGGGCGCCCGCCCTGGGCCCGAGGAGGTAGGGGCCCCGACCCAGGTAGTAGAACCCAGTGTGTTTTTGTCTCGGGCCGAAGAAATCTAGAGAAAAAAATATAAAAGGGCCCAAGGTGCAGTCATGCAAGTGTAAAGCCCATTAAACTGGTGGACATGCGAGCAATACTCATGCAGAAGTCAAATCGGTTTCCACTGGAACCACAAGTACCTCGTTCTCCTCTGTATTCAATGACTCCTCTCCTCCCAACTTATCCTAAATTCACAATCCATGAACAACGCCGCCGTTTCGGTGTCTTTCAGATTCCAAGGGCGTAGCAAGCGATTAACGGGTGATCATCGATCCTTCCAATCAGAGAGATCTGCATCTTCCCTGTAATTCTCTTCCTTAGTTTAATGATTCTATTTCAAATAGCTTTGCTCTCCATCTCTGGCTCTAACTCCTTCAGATCTGCTGACTTGCATAGGTCTTCTTATAATCTTCTGCTCTTCATTGGTTCTGAGAAAGCATTAAGGGGATTAGGAGAAGGGGAGAGTTTAATTCAATTCATGGTGTTGGCTTCTCATTTGTGCTGACTATTGTGGCATTCGTACAAATTCACATTATGCCATATTGATATCCAGGTGCTTTTCTGATCTGTATTGAACATATTTTACGTGCCTTATATGGTGACATGTCTTGTCAAAAGCATTTCTCTAGTAGTAGTGATGAAAATATTGGGGAAAACATGTATAGATGAACAAGTAGAATTCCCAAAAAAATTGGTTGACAATTTTTTACCAGACGAGTAGTTCTTTCAGGAATCACTGCAACTGGCAATATATACAGTAAATGTTTGAAATTCTCTTGGTCGATAAATAAATTGTAGAGGTAGTTTTACAATTCAAAGATAATGGATCAATCTATTCCATCTACTGAATATTTACTTTGGTTTTGACATACAAAATATTTTCAGTTCATGTGTGTCAAGAAAAAAAATCAAGGGCCCTTGTTGTCTTCCTGCCCCGAGCCCCGTATATATGTGGACCGGCCCTGACATACGTGTCAGTGTTTGGAGTGGTTGTAATGCTACGATCTGTTTAATATAGGTACGGTTATATCTTCTCTGTAGCTTTCTTCCAAGCCAAGTCAGATTAAACGAACGTAGCTCTTGTAAACTGTTTCCCTAATTATTAACACACACGAGTCCCTGCTGCACCTACAACAAACTATTCCACGGATTTCCACATGCTCATCAACCGTGGAGTTGAAATCAAAAAGATATTCCACGTTCTGTATTACATTTTTCTTGTAAGACATAACTACTAGCTAATTTTGATCATTTTTAATTAATGTAGTTAATTCTTACTGTCAAACAAGATATGCATCAGGGGATAGATAGGCGCATGGTTTAAAGTCTGTATTCGGTTGTAACTAGCCTTCTCATCTCTTCTTATCTCATGTACTTCTCCCTCAAGTTATGTATCTCCAAGAAACTTGGACGCGTATCAGGACTCACAATCCTCTATATAACACGTAACACGTCCCCCACGATAGGGTAAGACATTGCTGCTCTCGCACATGGTATCAGAGCCTTCTCTTCCAATCTCATCCAGCCTAGCTCATCGCCATTAGTGCCCTAGCCATGTCTTCCTCCGACTCCTCCCACCCAAACCTCAACCAACAGGTCACGGAGAAGCTTACCCGCACGAACTATGTTCTGTGGCGCACCCAGATCGTGCCGCAGCTGCAGGGCGCGGTGTCTTCGGCTATGCCGACGACACCACACCGGAGCCGGCCTGACTCCTCGTCACCAAGGACAAAGACGGGAAGGAGTCCTCGCGCCCAACCCTCTCCACCCAATCTGTCCAAGGAGGTCCTCGTGCAGGTGACCGCGATCACCACGTCGCCCGCGCTCTGGGCTGCTCTGGCGGGCATGTTTTCGTCGCAGTCTCTCAGCCGGGTGAACAACATCTGCACGGCCCTCATCAAAGCGCAGAAGGGGAACCAGTCCATGGCCATCTACTTCGCCCACATGCGCGGCCTCGCGGACGAACTTGCCGCGGCCGACAAGCCTCTGCAAGACGACGAGCTTGTCTCCTACATCCTCCATGGGCTGGACATGGACTACCAGCCCCTAGTGTCCACCCTCGACGCCCGCATCACGCCAGTCTCCCTCGACAAGCTCTTCTCTATGATGAGCAACTTCGACCAGCGCGTGGCGCTCTTCCAGTCTTCGGGTGGCTTCAAGTCGTCGGCTAACGCAGCCTTTCTTGGCCGCGGCGGCGGCTCCTCTCATCAGCGCGGATCACCTCGCAACAGGGGCAAGACCTCGGGCGGGAACACGGCAATAGCAACTCCAACACTCGCGGTGGCGGACGGCCCTCTTCTGGCAACAACAGGGGCCGTCGTGGTGGCTCCACCAGGTCACGGCCGGATGCACCTCGCTGCCAAATCTGTGGTAAGCTAGGGCATACGGCCAAAGACTGCTGGCACCGCTACGATGACGATGGTGACTCCTCCCAAGACGAGAACAAAATTGCTGCTGCTGCGGATGGCTCCTATGGGATCGACACCAACTGGTATGTCGACAGTGGCGCCACCAACCACATCACCAACGAACTTGAAAAGGTGACCATGAAAGAAAAATATCGCGACAAAGATCAAATTCACACAGCTAGTCGTGAAGGTATGAGGATAAACCACATTGGCCACTCAATTTTTCATACCCCCCTAGAAAAATTCATCTTACCAAAATCTTGCATGTTCCTAGTGCCAATAAAAGTCTTCTTTCTGTTCATAGAATTGCTCTTGATAATCACGTTTTTCTAGAATTTCATCCATATTTCTTTTTGATCAAGGATCAGGCCACAAAGAGAGTCCTCTGTCACGGTAGATGTGGTCGAGGGCTTTACCCGTTGATTCCGGAGCGCACAAGATTCAATAAATAAGCTTTTGGTGTTGTCAAACTCTCGTCAACACGATGGCACGATCGTTTAGGACATGCTTCTTTTGCTTTAGTTGAAAAACTTCTTAGGAAAAATAAGCTCTCGTATGTTGGTGAGCGCAATGTTGAAACTATTTGTGATTCTTGTCAGCGAGCTAAAAGTCATCAGCACCCCTATCCAATTTCTACTAGTGTGTCTACTCGACCATTGCAATTAATTTTTTCTGATGTTTGGGGACCGGCCCCTAGCTCTGTTGGTCGGCACACTTACTACGTAAGCTTTATTGATGACTATAGCAAGTTTTCGTGTATATATCTTCTTAAGAAAAGATCCGATGTTTTCCAAGTGTTCAAAAACTTTCAAGCACTTGTTGAGCGTAAATTTGATTCTAAAATCATCGCTGTCCAATCCGACTGGGGAGGGGAATACGAGAAGTTGAACTCCTTCTTCCAAACCCTTGGCATCTCACACCATGTGTCATGCCCCCACGCTCACCAATAAAATGGCTCAGCTGAACGCAAACACCGTCACATTGTTGAGGTTGGCCTTACTCTCTTAGCTCATGCATCCATGCCATTAAAGTTTTGGGACAAAGCGTTCCTTACTGTTGTTCACATTATCAACATGCTCCCTAGTCGTGTCATAAATAACGAAAATCCAGTAGAACGCCTTCTTCATGTCAAGCCTGACTATTCCACTCTTCGTGTGTTTGGGTGTGCATGCTGGCCTAACCTATGCCGATACAACAAGCGCAAGCTCATGTTTCGGTCAATCCAATGTGCTTTTCTTGGGTACAGTGCCCAACACAAAGGTGTAAAATGCCTTGACATCTCCACTGGTCGAGTCTACATATCACGCGACGTGGTTTTTGATGAGACCAAATTCCCTTTTTTCGATCTTCATCAAACGCTGGTGCTCTACTTCAAAAAGAAATTATTTTGCTTCCTCCAAATCTCTCCAGTTATGATCAAGGGGGCGTTCATAATTGTTGTGATCATATGTTGGCTAACCCTCTTGCGCATGAGTCATCTGATGATGTTACAGGAGCACCAAACTATGGAAACAGAGAAGAAAATGGCGAAGAAATCAACCCAAACGGTGAAGAAATCTATCCAGATGGGCCTCATCGCATGTCTCGCGGTGAGGGGAGCATATCCCCCTCGGGATCGGAGCTGCAGATGCCCAGGCAATCGCCTCCGGGATCCGTGCCAATAGCCAGCCGCACGCCCGCGCCAGACGCGCCAGGCACGGTCAGTCGCGTGGGCCCCAGCAGCCCGCTGCATGACGCGCGGCCCCCTCCGACAGGGCGAGACGCGCCCCCAGCCCGCACCAGTCTCCCGCTGCCACGCGGCAGCTCGATAGTGGCCCGGACCACACGCGCTTCACGGACCAGCCGGTCTGCTACAAGCGGCGCGTCCTCACGCGTCAGGCGGACGCGGGGCCAGCCCCTGACTCAGACGGGCCCGCGCGATCACGAGCTCATGATGAGCCGGTCGGCGGCTCCAGATCGTCTGCGGCTCCTGCGGCGTCTCCCTCACCATCGCCTCGGGCCGCTGCCACAGACAATCCCGTGCACCTGGAACCGACAGTGGCGGGCGGATCTTCCTCGGGTCCTGCTGCTGATCTAGCTCCTGCGGGATCTTCTATGGCCACAGACCCTGCTGGTTCACCAAAACGCCACACAAGACTACAACAAGGTGTGATTCAACTGAAAAATTACAAAAACATAACCAAATATGGTCCAGTTTGTTCCACAGGTGAACCAGGTGAGCCCAACACAATTGAAGAGGCCCTCGGTGATGAAAAGTAGAAAAAGGCAATGCTAGAAGAATATAAGGCACTTGAAAGAAATAAAACGTGGCACTTGGTTCCTCCAAAACAAGGTAAAAACCTCATTGACTGCAAGTGGGTATTCAGAATTAAGAGAAAGTCTGACAGAACCATTGATCGTTATAAGGCTAGACTAGTTGCAAAAGGCTTCAAACAACGGTATGGCATAGACTACGAGGATACTTTTAGTCGAGTTGTAAAAGCTGCTACCATTCGTCTCGTATTGTCTATTGATGTTTCCAGTGGATGGAGCTAGCCTTCGACAATTAGATGTACAGAACGCGTTTCTTCACGGTATAAGAGGAAGTGTACATGAAACAACCTCCTGGGTTTGAAAGCAAACATACACATTCCTATGTGTGCAAGCTAGATAAAGCATTATATGGACTGAAACAAGCTCCAAGGGCATGGTATTCCCGTCTCAGTAAAAAGATGCAGACACTTGGCTTTGTTCCTTCCAAATCTGACACCTCCTTGTTCATTTATAACAAGTTCAACACCTCCATGTTTGTTCTTATATATGTTGATGATATTATTGTCACAAGCTCATCCGACGAGGCAATATCAGGACTCTTGAAGAATTTAGGTGCTGAATTTGCTCTCAAGGATCTAGGAGAATTGCATTACTTCCTAGGAATTGAGGTGAAGCAGCACAAGGATGGGCTACAACTCTCTCAAGAAAAATATGCAACAAATTTGGTAAGGAAGGTAGGCTTGCAAGGTTGTAAACCCACACCCACTCCTCTCTCTAGTATAGAAAAATCATCTCTTACAGAGGGAACACTTTTGAGTCCAGAGGATAGTACAAAATACAGAAGTCTTGTAGGTGCACTTTAGTACTTAACATTGATCAGGCCAGACATTTCCTTTGCTGTCAACAAAGTATGTCAGTTCCTACATGCACCCACTACAGTTCACTTGACTGCAGCAAAGTGCATTGTCAGATATGTCAAGTATACTTTAAATGTTGGTCTAAATTTCAGCAAGTCATCCTTTACTCTTGTCAGTGTCTTTTCTGATTTAGATTGGGCAGGATGTTTGGATGACAGACGCTCAACTAGTGGCTTTGCAATATTTTTTGGACCTAATCTTATATCATGGTGTGCCAGAAAACAAGCTACAGTTTCCAGGTCTAGTACTGAAGCAGAATACAAGGCCTTGGCAAATGCAACAGCAGAAATCATATGGGTACAGTCTATCTTGAAGGAGTTGGGTGTGAAAAGCTCTCAAGCTCCATGCTTATGGTGTTATAACCTTGGTACCACCTATCTGTCTGCAAATCCAGTGTTTCATGCTAGAACAAAACACATTGAGATAGATTTTCATTTTGTCAGAGAAAGAGTTGCTGATAAACTCTTGGACATTCGTTTTATTCATTCACGGGATCAAGTGGCAGATGGGTTTACAAAAGCTTTACCTACAAGAAGTTTTGAAGACTTCAAGCATAATCTCAACTTAATGAAGTTGTGATTAAGGGAGGGTGTCAAACAAGATACGCATCAGGGGATAGATAGGCGCATGGTTTAAAGTCTGTATTCGGTTGTAACTAGCCTTCTTATCTCATGTACTTCTTCTCCCTCAAGTTATGTATCTCCAACAAACTTGTACGCGTATCAGGACTCACAATCCTCTATATAATACGTAACACGTCCCCCACGATAGGGCAAGACGTTTCTGCTCTCGCACACTTACCCCCCCCCCCCCCCCCCCGCCCCCCCCCCCCCACACAAAAGAAGTGCTCAATTCATACTTTCTCTGTCCGAAAAAGCTTGTCCCAAGCTTGTTCTTCAAATGGATGTACTATCTAGCACTAGTTTGGTGCTAAATACATCCATTTGAGGATGTATCTAGCACTAACTTGGTACTAAATACATCAATTTGAGGGACAAGCTTTTCGGATGCAGGGAGTATTTGAAAAACAGAGTAATGCATTTTATACTATTGATTCCAGGAGTCTTGTAACTTGTAAACTGCCATTGGGTTTTCTCCCACAATGGTA